>NW_022156718.1:2511181-2608650 GCF_004355905.1 Pyricularia grisea
TCGCGGACCTCAGCGTATGCTTCCCCGCCGGCAAGACGACGGCCATCGTGGGCCCGTCCGGGTCCGGCAAGAGCACGGTCGTGGCGTTGTTGGAGAGATGGTACGAGATGGATGGCGATCCGGTGGGCAATATCGATGTTCTCTGGTTGAGGAATGGGGTCGTCACGGCTGGAGGGAAGGCGCTCAAGGAGATTGATCTGTATTGGTGGAGGAGCCAGATAGGTCTGGTGCTGCAGGAGCCCTTTCTGTTTAATGATTCCATTTTCCAGAATGTTGCTTATGGGTTGGTCGGGACGGAGTGGGAGGAGGTCGGTGAAGAGGAAAAGACCAAGCTTGTAGAAGAAGCCTGCAGAGAGGCATTTGCGGAGGAGTTCATCACACGGCTGCCCGAAGTGAGTTCTTACCCCTGAACCCCTGAAATATCACCCCCTCCCATTGATACCTACCCCATTTCCTCACGACTAACAACCCCCCACCAGGGCTACAATACCCTGGTCGGCGACGCAGGCATCAAGCTGAGCGGCGGCCAGCGCCAACGCCTCGCCATCGCGCGCGCCATCGTCCGCCGGCCCAAGATCCTGATCCTCGACGAGGCCACCAGCGCCATCGACCCCGAGGGTGAGCGGATGGTGCAAGCTGCGCTCGAGAACGCCGCCCGCGGCCGCACCACCATCGCCATCGCGCACCGGCTGTCGACGATCCGCAGGGCCGACAACATCGTCGTCATGCGCGCCGGCGTCGCTGTCGAGCAGGGCACGCACGAGCAGCTCATGGCCAAGGGAGATGGCGGGGTTTACTTTGGGCTCGCGACGGCGCAGCAGCTTGGTGATGGTGGTGGGGACGGGGATGGGTCGGCGCGTGGTAGTGTCGAGATGGATGAGAAGAGTCGGGGTGGTGGTGGAGATAGAAGCGCTGATTTGGTGCTGGGCGAGGAGAATAAGGAGAGCAGTGAGGATGTCGTGGACCCTTTGGGTAATTCAGTTGAACCAAGACTGTCAAGAAATAAGGGGGAATCGGCTGGGGCGGAACCAAAGAAAAGGAGAGGGCTGCTCGGGAGCTTTGGGATGCTATTGGGGGAACAGATGTGCCACTGGCCTTGGTATCTCATCATGGCACTTGGGGCTTTGGGAGGAGGAGGTACGTTTTCACATTCGACGACCCCTGGTTGGAGGTGTAAGTATATGCTGACATTTCGCCTTGATGGAAAGCGAGTCCTGCACTCCAAGCATACCTCTTTGCGAACCTGGTAACCCTCTTCCAGCTCTGGGGCGACTTTGCACAATTACGAGCGGCAGCAAACTTCTGGTGTCTTATGTTTGTCATGTTGGCAACCGGCGTGGGCATCAGCTATTTTGCCCTTGCCTGGTCAGCAACCAGGCTATCCTTTGTGAGCCTTTTTTCTCTGACCTCCCTTCTCCCTCCTCAAGTCAAGACTGACATGAGCCACTGTAGTACATCATCCCTCATTACCGCAAAGAGTATATCCGCAACATACTCTCCAAGCCCATCTCCTTCTTCGACGACGACGCCAACTCGACGGGCGCGCTCGCCGCCCGTCTCGCCACGGACCCTACCCAGCTCCAACAGCTTCTGGGCATGAACATGGGCTTCGTCATCGTCTCTATTCTTTCCGTCATCGGCTGCCTTGCTATTTCTTTCTATTTTGGCTGGAAGCTAACGGCGGTGACGGTGGTCACGACTATGCCGCTGATCCTCGGCGCGGCTTTCTTTCGCGTCCGGTACGAGAAGCGGCTCGAGATCATGGGCGCGGCCGTCTTTGCCGAGAGTGCCAAGTTTGCGACGGAGAGCGTCGGTGCTTTCCGGACCGTTTCGTCGTTGACGTTGGAAAAGGCCATTTGTGAAAGGTATAGGGTTTTGTTGGAGAAGCATATCAAGGAGGCGCTTCCGAGGAGTGCGACCTCGACCGTGCTGTTTGCTTTGAGTGATAGCATAGCGCTATTATGCATGGCTTTTGTGCTATGGTATGGGGGCAAGTTGATGGCAGACCATGAGTATTGGCCGTTTCAGTATAGTGAGTACTTTTGTTTCCAAACGTGAGGCAACTAGGAGCGAGGTGCTGACAATAAACAATGAAGTTGTTGTATACATTGCTGTTTTGCAGGTACGTGGCTCTTGAACATCACAAAATGGAATCATGTCGCCAATATAAGCTAATGTCCTGGCAATCAAGGGTGGAATGGGTGCTGGACAATGGCTCAGTTTCGCACCTAGTAAGTTGGGCAAACCACCACACCTACCAGGAACCCCCTTCTGACGTAAGGTTCCGGGCAGACATCGCTCAAGCGACAGTAGCGGCAAATCGAATCGTAGATTTGAGAAGTACCAAAGATAACGACAGCCAGCTCTCGTCAGTCAACAGCGGCGACTTGGGCGAAGGAGACAAGGGTGTCAAGCTCGAGTTCAAGAACGTCTGGTTCCGATATCCGACGAGAGACGTGCCGGTACTGAATGGCCTCGACCTTACAGTAAGATTCTATACTGTCCTACATTAAGTAGCCAACTTTGGTTTGGTGCTAATGCTAAAACCTATAGGTTGAAAAAGGGCAGTTTGCTGCTGTGGTCGGGCCTTCTGGTATGTGTCCTGGGGAGAAGCAGGTTTAGAGGAGATGCAACTAACATTACGTTAGGGTCTGGAAAAACAACGGTGATTTCGCTGCTCGAAAGGTACGCGAAGCAGAAATCTGAACCACCAAAACTCTACTAACACCGTAGCAGGTTCTACAACGCAACCAAAGGAAGCATTTCTTACAACGGGGTAGAAATATCACACCTCTGCCTGAAAGACTATCGTAGAGAGATATCCCTCGTGGCCCAAGAGGCATGTATATTCGACGGTTCCATCAGGGAAAACATCCTACTGGGTGTGGAAGAAGACAAGATGCCGGCCAAGAAGCTGGAAGAAGCTCTCATCCAAGCCTGTTGCGACGCCGAGATACACGAGTTCATCACCTCGCTCCCGGAAGGGTACGAGTCGGTGGTGGGCACGAAGGGGGTGGCACTATCCGGCGGGCAGAAGCAGAGACTGGCAATCGCTAGGGCCCTGGTCAGGAATCCGAGGCTGTTGCTGCTGGATGAGGCGACGTCCAACTTGGACTCGGAGACGGAAAAGGCTGTTCAGGCAGTCTTTGAGAAGACAAAAGGGTCGAGGACGATGGTTGTCGTGGCACATCGGTTGGCGACGGTGCAGAATGCGGACGTAATCTTCGTGCTTGGGGAGGGCAAGGTTGTCGAGAAGGGTAACCATTCCGCTCTTCTGAAGAGGAAAGGCGTATACTACCAAATGGTAAGCAGTACAACCCTGGAAGTTCCGTCTTCTTTGCTGACTAGCGGTGTGGTGTAGTGTCAATCTCAGGCATTGGACAAATAGCTGCGTTGCTATGGTACATTGGGTACTACTTAGCCTCATTACGATGATCATAGGCTCCCAATCACTCGAAAAATAGGGTCAAGTAGCATTGGCAATCAGGAAAGATGCCCAATAATACCTGACACCGCGGCAATGAACCACTTACCGCATATTTTCGTAGCAGGGAACTTCCGATATCCGTCCAGTAAACGCGCTTGGTGAGGCATTATTGCTCTTGCTAGACGCGCTATTGCCACCAACAGCACCAGTCAAGGGTTGGTCTAGGGAGGAGCCGCATCCCTCGTTGATCACGGGATAGAAACGGGTCTGGGGATGATTCCTCAAGAAATGAGCTTCAAGACAGGTCTGGCCGCTTACAGCTGCATACAGACGCGCATTTACGTGGCCAGCTGTTATTGATCGTACCATACAAGAAAAAAGAGAACAAAAACAAAAAGGGGAAGGACCCTTGCCCTATCAAGTTCTCATAGGCCCCAACATGCAAGAAAGCCCCGGCCATCCACTTGACTGGCCCCCTCGCTTCGTACAGCCTGGCCTGGGGCGCGGTTGGACGGGGTGGCGGGGATTTGGCCGCATAATTACAAATGCTGAGCATATTCTAAAGCCAGTCCTTGCAAACATCAGGTCAGTCTAGCGGCGGAGAACGATGGCGGGGCTATGTTTGTAAACTCGGGGCTCCGACCTGCGTATTGTGTGTGACCGGATCTATATGGTCATGCCTCGTAAGCCCTTCATTGAGATGGGAGAAACAAAGAAGAATTGTATTGAGCACATTCCCAACCCCATTCGGCAGTATGTAAGAGCAGTAATTTCTTCAACAAGGATCGACACAGCGGAGCAAACTTCCCGAAGAAGAGAAAATGCCAGCCTGCTCCATGTGGATTTTTGGGTAGCAAATAGCACACGTAGAGAATTTCAGGAACAAGGCTTTTGCTTTCCTCTCAGTGAACTCGGAAAAATCAGACTCGTGATTGGTGGATTGACGTACTTGGTATCACAGGAGGCCAAGTCATACCGCCGCGCGGGTAGTATATGTATGCTGTGTCACCACTTTGATGTACGTCCACGTTTCTTACCAGTTACTTGCGACTACACAAATGAAGACGAGAATGAAGACCAAGGACATAGTTTTACCTCTTTTCCTTTTCATCAAGAAATAGCGTCTTGATCTCCCCTCGCGATATTAATGTTATAGAACATGCTCGTCAAGTCATAAAAGTTTGGAAATATGAACAAGAATGGCGGTATAGCGGGAGGGAGGGGCGGCAGAGATAACAGCATGCTGATTGGCATCGCTCGGGTCGGCGGGTTGGGGACGGTGGATTAGAAGAACTGATACATACCTGGTATCTTGGTGATGGGTGGCTGGTCTTTCTTGGTGTGAGCAAAGGCAAAATCCAACCATGAGACCAGGCATGAAACTCGTCTGCAAGGTCGCTGCAATGAGCTACCAACAACATTTCAGACCGCCAATGAGCATCAAGCTGGGAGACATGGAGGGGACCATGGGCGGCCATTATTCATTATTACCTTTGTGACATTGTGCAAGTAAATTCACTCTCTAACCGCGGCCTCGACCCGACAGTTTGGAACGCTAGTACTATAGTCTATCTATTGGCTAGACTCTACAGATTCTCCAGTTTAAATGGTTGAAAAGGGATTCGTCTCCAGAGATGCCAGCCAATGGAGTGCATGTTATCGAACCAAGGTTCCACTTATGTGCTCTTTGCCCACTTTCGTAACCAGTACGCGCCCCTCTGCAATGGTCTGTCATCAAATGACATGCACACAATAATTCTCATCACTTGCTCTGTCTTTCGCCCTGGCTACTGCAACTTGTTATCGGAACCCGCCGAGTTGTCTTGGCCGTTGCTCCAAATGTCACTACAAGATGCCACCCATTTGATGCCCAATATGTGGTGTTGCGCACTCCCGTGACTATTGTTCACAATAACCAACTACTAAAAATTTTACACTCTGATTACACTTCCTTTTATGTGAATGCATTTTCGTGGGCTCACAGGGCTGAAGCACCCAACCGAAAGGCACCCTCTCTTGCCTATTTTGTACTCCGTATCGTACAAAATTCCCAAGCTAGGGAGCAGATTGCGGATCAAAACACCCGCATTAGTGACATAGTATGTACCTTACTTTGTGCAATTTGGCAATCAGACTAACCAATGCATTGTCAGGCCAAGATGATGGGCTGCTCCCCCCGCATGGGGCGGGCACGGAAGTTTGGTGATCTTGGGGATGTAATTGGGCACAATCCCTGCCATACCACCTTTCGTCACGGCGCAGCATGGTCAACCTGAACAAGTCAGCGCTTAGGTGCAGTGCATCTCAATCAATTTTGGACCCTCTTGCCAACCCCCGGCTTCCCGGCTTCGTTTCTCAGGTCCTCCCAAGATGTACGAATTACTACGATGTGGTGGTCACTTCCGCGGTCTCCATCCCACCCTTGGCGCGAGACAACGGCACATCACGCCACCAGTGAGCTCTGTATGCGTAATTTTAGGCGCCAACTTTCACAATGGTACAGACACCCGAAGGGTTGCTCGGGCTGTTGGTTTTGCGCTTTTTGCTTGTTGCTTGCTGGGTTGCAGGGTCTCCCGGCTCTGCCCGCCATACTTTTGTGAGATGGTATAGATCCTCTGTCCCGCCCTCCCTACTTCCCCGCAAATGATCCTTTTGTAACAATATAATATCTTGGGTTTGTGCGCCCCAACCTCTAAAGAAATTCGAGTCTTACGTTGATGGTACTACTCGCCTTACATTATCAGATCTTTGTGCTTCTGTTTCTCGACGCACCGGCGTCGCTTCTGGGGTGAAATTCCCGGTTGAGAGATTGTGGAAGAGCTGGGTTACTACCACGGACGGCCCCTCCGAAACCTGCGAAGATGAAGATCGCCTGCCTCCAGTTCGCGCCTCAGGTTGGGGATGTTGACAACAACCTCAATCGCGCAGATGCCGTTTTGAACAAAGCAAACCAGTCCGAGCTGGAGGATCTTGATTTACTCGTTCTACCCGAACTTGCTTTTTCGGGTAAGTGGGAAATGAGCAATCGCGACTTTTTTTTTTCTTTTTTTTTCTCTCTTTCAATTATTTTCTCGGTTGTCGCAACAAGCTCATAAGGCTGATCCTTCAGGATCTGTCGGCAGCAGAAGCTAACCTCAAGTTGCAACATTGCTGCAGGGTACAATTTCAAGTCGCTGCAAGACATCTCGCCGTTTTTGGAGCCTACGGGGTCGGGAATCAGTGCACTCTGGGCTCGTACGACTGCGCTCAAATTCAACTGCAACGTCGCACTTGGGTATCCTGAAAAGGTCGACGTGACGCCAGAATGGCCCGCGTCGCCGGAATACTACAACTCGTGTCTGATTGTCAATGGCGACGGCGAAACTATTGCCAACTACAGAAAATCCTTTCTCTACTACATCGACGAGAAATGGGCACTCGAGGGGCGCGATGGTTTCTATGATGACTACATTCCTGGCCTTGGCTCGACAGCTATGGGCATCTGCTCCGATCTCAAGTTCGTAGCAATTTCGTCCCGACCACCATCCCGAACCCTTAGAGAACGAAATCTAACCCGCTCTAGCCCTTACAAACTCGAGGCCCCATGGCTTGCCTTTGAGTTTGCCTTCCACGTTCTTCACGTTGCCGCTGACTTGGTCATTCTTTCAATGGCATGGCCTACCGATGAGGATCAACGCATGTACAGCCGCATGCCTCAAGAGCCAGACATGGACACGATAACATACTGGGTTCAGCGTCTGGAGCCGCTCATTCGAGCTGAGCAGGACGACGAGATCATTGTTGTGTTTTGCAATCGCACCGGCACCGAGGAGGACCTGACCTACGCCGGAACGAGCGCCGTCGTCGGCATCAAAAGCGGAGAAGTGTCTGTCTATGGCCTTCTGGGCCGCGGTGTGAAGGAGGTCCTTGTTGTCGACACCGACCTACCAGCTTTTGCGAAACTCGTTCAGCGCACCGACCCATATCCCCAGGTAGAGCCTACATCCAACCCGTCACTGCTCCTGCCAAGTAGGCCTCCGGCACCACCCCCGCCTGAATCGTTGCCCGAAGTCAGAAAGGGCCACACGCCAAAGCTTTCGGCGGCGGCGGTAGAGAGGCAAAGGAGCAAACCCGCGACTGCGAGTACGACTGCAACAAGTCTACCCAGTCAAAGTTCTCGCAATGAATCGCCTAAGCCGCAGTCCGTCAAAGAGCCTGCAAAGAAGCTGCCAATACCTCAAAAGTCCGAGAAGCCACCTCACATCTCCACAGAGAAGCGAACAGAAATGCCTCCGGCCGTCGATACGACGAACATCCAGTCTCCCACGGGTACAGGCCGTCGGAAAGAGAAACCCATGTCACCAACCATTATAATTCCAGACAGTGCATTCCGTTCCAAACCCCCAGCTACCGACTCCTCGAGGGACGATAGCCCCATGGTAGAGACACCGACAGCACCCAGTCCAACTCCCGCACACATGCGGCCCAAACTTTATCTTCCCCAGACCGAGGAAGAGTTCAATAAAAACTACCGCCAGGCCCTGACTCCATTCCCGGGTACGGGTCCAGACCCTAGAAGCGAGGAGAAGCTTCGAGCGAAGCCGTACATCTATGACGGCAGCGTCACAGTCACCACGGACTTGCTGACGCCGCGGACGCCATATCTAGAGTTCTTCCGCGACTCGTCGCCTCAGGAGTCCAAGTTCTACTGGGTGCCATCGCAACAGATGATGGAGACCCCAGTCGAGACGCGACTACCACAAAACGCAACGTCGGGCAACTCCAGGTTGAAGTCTAGCATGGCTGCCTCGTCTACTGGCCACATGCCTCGAAGACCATTTCGGTCTCCCGGCTCAGGCACGCAGACTCCCCAGGAAATTTCAGAAAAGCCGGCCAAGGTCAGGGTGCCTACACCGGCCGAGGTACAGCCGCCCGAGACGGTCTTGGGATCGAGAGCTGGCGCGCGGAGCCGCGGCCCGCCCACGGACCCGCAAACCTCCGCCGCCGCGCCAACCGAGGCTTCTGTAGCAAGCCCTGAGCGTCTGAGGCATGTCGGCAAGCGCTCCGGCTCGCGCGCCGAAAACATCAGCTCCCCCGTCGTGGAGCGAGGCCGGGCCCACTTTGACTTTTCCTCCTCGCCCTTTACGCACAGCTCCAGGGGGCGGGATACCAACCCCCGCAGCCCGATATTAGACCGGCAGAAGAGTACGTCGCGAGCCTCCATTCCCATTGCTGCAAGCCCTAGTCTTTTCAGCGGCGGGTTTCGTCCAGAGGAGCAGGGCGAGCAACAGCTGAACGACGAAAAGCAAATGTCGCAGATCAAAGGGCCAGACCCCGAACCGCTGCCCAGGTCGGTGCAGCGGGGTCAGGACAGCCCGAAAGGAGCGGCGCGAGACGCCAACCGACCCAGCAGCAGCCGGCAGGATCGTCGTGATCGGACCGCCGCCAAGGAGCGCAACATCTCGCGCCCCACCAGCCGACGCGGCCACCACGACCCGGTAGAGGAGCGTGACTTTCAGAGCAAGCTCAGAAGTCGCTCCCTCGGCGGCGGCGAGTTTGCCGTTCGTCGGGTCCGCGCTGCCGACATCGCGGCCAAGAACTCGCCCATGTACGGCGGCAACATCGCACGGCCGCAGACCAGCATCGGGCACCGGCGCGACGAGCCGCCCAAGCTATCCCCGACTTACAACCCCAAGCTCTCGCCGACTGCGCTTTCTGACCCCAGCGATCGAACTACGCTCCAGTCACAGCGCGGACGTCCCGTCATTGATCGAGGGTCATCTTATGGGCCCGAGAGGAGGGCAGGTTCCAAAACCTCCCGAATGTCTCCAGAAAATCCATTCACGGGCGAGGGAGACGACGAGATAATCGCAACCATTAGTCGTATCAACGACGGTTGCCCAGTGCATACCACCAATGGCGGGCCCCCGGCCGCGGTTGTCAAGTCCGAAGATGGAACGCTCTATGCTGTTGAGTTTGCGAAAGGGGCTGAGTCCCTTGCCGAGTCGATCATCCCGACGCATCAGAAGAATGTTCTCACCCGTTTTGGCATCGAGGGGCTCAGCCGTCGGCAGAGCGCTGTTTGGTGATGGCTGTAGAAAAGGCTTTGTGCCGATGACCTTTAATGCCCCCTTCGATATACCCCCGTTGTTTCAACTTGCTTTGTTGTTTGTTTATTGGTTTGTTTCACTTGTCTCATCATGGTTATTGATTGTCATGTCTTTTCATTCAAGGTTTCGGAAAGAAATGTTATTATTCGGTGTTAGCGGCGGAGTTGGTGGCACAGACCTGGAAACTTTTATACTATGATAGTTAACAAAGTTCTATGAAATTCTGAGAGTCTCCCCTTGGCCGGCAGGAAGTTCCCTATGAAATTCCCATATGCATAGTTATGTAACCGACCTCTTCCATATATTCCATGCTTCATCTTCCTTAGAAATCATATACCATCCAGACACCACCCTCTCGTTCCCCACCCTCCTGCACCCGGAACCCAACCTTCTCGTAAAACTTGACGACCTTGGTATTCTCCCCCGAGATACCAATATGCACACCCTTCCCACTATCCAGCATCATCTCCTGCGCAGACCCATCCGCCAAGACGACAGGGAGCCTCTCCCCCTGCCTCCTCTTCACACTCTCCATAAACTGCCCAATCATCTTCCTGCCCCAGCCTTTCCCCTGCCAATCCTCCAGCATGTCGATGTGCATAGTGCCGCGGTACCGCTGCACCATCTCCTCCTTGCCCTCGACGCCCTCTAGCAGCAGCCAGCGCGGCTCTCGCGCCAGCTGCAGCAGCGCCTGCTCGTTGACCTCGCCGTCCGCCGTGGTCCAGGCCTCCCTCGTCTCCATCTGCCGCGGCGTCATGTCGGGCGCAGAGAGGTGCTTGGCCACGTAGCCGTGGTACGCGGCGGCAAAGGCAAACACGTCGGGCGTGCCGATCACGTACCCGACGCAGCGGCCGCTCCCGTCATCCAGCACGAAGCAGTGCGATGGCGAGAGCTCCATGTACTGGTGCGTCCACAGGTACGGCGACAGCTTGACGCCCGCTGGAGACTTGGCCAGCGACGGTGGGAGCGTTGCGCGGCACTGCAGGGCGCAGGGGGGGAGGCAGGGGGAGTTTATGTTAGTCAAGTGAATTTATAATTACTTGAGATTTTGGGCCTTGCTTTCATGCATGTGGAATACTATGCCGCGAATCGTGTTGGTATTTTGGGTGGGGAGCTAGACCTACGATAAAGGCCGTCGCCTCGAAGTCGGTGGGCTGGTATGGTCTGATGAAAGCCATTATTTGATGGTGATTCTCTTAGCGATCGCAAGTCGTTCGTTATATCTGAAAGTATTTGTTGTTGTACTGTCACGGGCGAAGGAGGGAGTTTTGAAGGTACTTCGGTTGGTAAAGACAGGTGAAGTTCTGTTTTGAACGTTTGAACGATCCGGTTTACTTGGTTCAATTCATTCACGACGCTGATTCTTTATTCGGCATTGGAACAACAGATGAACACAGTGTAAGTTTTCGACTTTAGATCATCAGCTCCCGCACCTGGTGTTTGTTTTTATAGGATGGAATATGGCTGCATAGTACCAATGCGGGGATCTTGCACCTACAATAGGTACCTACCTTACCTAGATAGATAGGTAGTAGATAAACATCGACCGGAACGTCGGCCCCGAAACGCAGGAGCATGCGGCGAGCTGATTGCGCCCTTCTCAGGCAGTTGGGCAGCACGCACACACCAATCAGCAAGTCACGGGAAGTAACAAGCCGCCAAACTATAGGACCAATATAAATTGAAGCATAACGCAAGTTCAATGGAATGGATGCCTCGAGGCCTTCTTTTGATAATGAAACAGCAAATCGATGTTATTTTCTTTTTTCTCGCAAGTCCTCTACAATCTGTGATATCGTCAAAGATACTCCCGTGTTACTTTCACATTTCCCCCGCATCCAACCCCTCTTTACTTAAAACGCCGAGCCAATTGAAGGAAATTCCCAGACACAACAACAACAACAAAAAAAAAAAAAAAAAAAGAACACCTGTGAGGAAAAGAAAAACTTGCTCGAGGCAGAGCAAGATGATGAGTAGAAAGATATAAACACTGTGGGCAACAAAGTCAAGGACACATCTGCGAGATGATCCAGCGCAGATTATCGCTTCAGAAAGCCATATGTTCTCCCCAGTTCCAAAACTCACTAGGTTGCGAAGAAGATGAATAAGGCCGTCAACCTAAAGAACTAAAATAATTTAAGAAACGGCTACCAGAACCCCTGGGTGTCTCTTCGAAGACCAATAACAAAGAGACATTAAGAGAGAAAAAAACCAAAACAAAAAATAAGTAAATGTGTACAGTCTGATGTTATACAAACAAACTTAGGTATCTCGAGTTGATAGTTTCGTTAGCTTCGTTCTCTGCGAATGGTCGCATCTCACAAAAATTAAAATGTCCAGTACTGAAAGAAAATAAAAAAGAAAATCCCCATGCATTCTTTGCTTGTCAAATTGCCGCGAATCAGTTAGAAACAAATAGGCCTGATTCAAATCATCCCACCCGGCAGAGCACTAGGTTTCCTTGTCGGGGCAGTCATCACTGACCGGCCCACCGGCGGTGCAGCTGAGACAAATGCTCGCGTATCCCGCGGAGGTCCAAAGGGCCCAGCAGCGCCCAGTGATGGTGCGGCAGAAGCCTGCGAGTTAGACCCTTGTCCTTCCGGATTCGCCTTCCTGAGCCGCCATCTACTGACCGGCTTGTCTTCCTCGTCGTCGCTAACGGAGAAAGCACTGCGGCCATCGTCTGCCGTCCTCGAGCCCCCGAGCGAGCCACTTGAGTTCGTCAGAGGGAGATGTGGGGAGCTCGAGGTAGCTAAATTCTCGTCGTCATAATCACTATTCTTTCGTCCGAGGAAGCCATTCATGACACCTCGAGTTCGCCTAGGGTTTATCGGTGGGAGTGGAGGAGCATTACGCTGATCCGATCCCGCCCCTGCGCTGTCCGATGAAGGTTGGCTATGGGGCAGATTCACCGTCGGAACGCGGCTAGTGCTCATCACCAGTGTCGGATCAGAGATGTCCTTCTTGTTGATAAATTTCTTCTTCGCCTCGTTCAGAGTGCTGTTGGTAGTTGATCCTGAAGGGCCCGGAAAGGCCGAAGAGGAATTCGCGGCAGGCGAAGGAGGAACAAACTGATGCCTCGGGCTGTTTGGGAGACCACCCAATGGGGCGATAGGAGAAATGGGCGCCAATTCTCCAACTCGTCCAGGGTTAACCCTCAGATTTCCCGAAGAAGCTGATCTAGAGAAGCCTTTGGGCGACGACATAGCGCCAGGATAAGGCTGAGGCGGCATAATCGGCGACCTCTTGATGTCGGTACCAGGAAGCCCCGGCGATCGCAGCATCAGGCGGCGTGGTGTGTTATCGGAATCGTTCAGCTGCTGGTTTTCGTAGGGAGTCGAGTTGTTGCGAAGACGAGGCGGTCGAGGTGGGACCCTGCCATTACTCGTTTCAGACCCACTCCTGTCGCGCTCCTTGCGTGGAGGAGACATCGATGTGCCACTGCGATACGAATCCTCGCTGAAGTCCCGCCTGGGGTGTCGGGTTCTGGATGGTGTTCGTTCCTGCGGATTGCTGTCACTTTGAGCGTCAGACTCTTCATTCTTGACCCCCTCTCCTTGACCCTGATGCCGGGCAAGAACGGCAAGTTCCTTTTGCTTCTGAAGCTGTCGACGAGCCTGTCTGAAGGCGCGCAGACCAGGGTGAGTCTGTTCATCGTCCTTGTCCGTCAAAGACCTGGTGGATTTCGTAGACCTCAGCGACCGAGCATCCGAGTCCTTTTCCTTGACCTTGTCCTCAAACTGGCGCCTAGTTGTCTCTACCCTCGAGTTGACCTCCGCCTCCTCCCTCATAGGGGCAAGGCCGGCGTCTTCGAAGGATTGTTTAGAAGGGCTGGGCGATGAGCTCATGGTCGTGGCACCAATGCCTAGAGTCTGCAAAGCCTTCCTGGGTGGACCACTGCGATTCCTGTCAGCCAGAGATCCCCGACTTGACTTGCCCCTGAGCAGACCAAACGGACTGGGTTTGGCTGGTACAGGCATCTCGCGCTCCTGCGGTTGAGGCGAAGGCGCCCGGCTGCTGTCGGCAGATTCGAGATAAGATGTGGTCAGTCTTTCCTGAACACGACGCCTCGCAATCGCGACCCGGTTGGCAAAGTCATCGGGGTCTTCCTCCTTAACCGGGCTGGTGTCGTTGTCTGTGATTTCGACTGGCTCCGGCTGCGATGACGGTTCCGGTTCTGTCGGTGTGTCGTCTTGAACAAGCGTGTGCTGACTGATGCGAGACTCGGCGGCTTCGTCCTCATAGGGATTCCACTGCTGGTCCTGCCAACTGCTCACCCCTAAACCATCACCCATGATTGCCAGAACGGTTGAATCGCGCGAGGCAGCTGGAAACTTAACCTCCAGGCCCGAGGAGCTAGGCCCGTAGATAGAAGATGTGCTGCTTTCCGTCCGCATGTGCTGACGCACCATGCCACTCAGGCCAGTTGTGAGAAGGCCCGGAGAACCCAGCGTAGGCGAGTCGACCGGCGTGGTGTGTTGTGGAATTATAGGTGATTCGAACATCTCAGGCTTAGATAGCGGTGGTGAAGGATCGTGTGGTGGGTCATACACTTGTGATTTGAAAGAGAGTGGTGTCGGTAGGGAGCCCTGCCTGAATGCGGGATGCTCACTATCGGCAGGTCTTTCTAGAACAACAGCGGGAGGAATGGGGGAATGCCGAGGCTCATCTGGGGAATCGTCAGAATCATCAAGGAAAGTTAATCCCGCTGACTTGTCCTTCGGGTCTGTATGTAGCGACAGACCATTCTTGGACATATTCGTGGCGTTGGACTCGGTCCGGTCACGCAGCGTCGGGGTGTCACGACCTTGTTGTAGCTGGAGTTGTCGCTCTGCGTACTTGGACTCATTGTACGGTTGCATTGGTTTGTTGAACACGCCCATAGCAGTTGCCTTGCCTACGTCATTGGGCTGTATAGCCATGAGAGGCATATCGCCAGTCTCGCTGATTGGAGGGCTCAGAGGAGGCGTCCCAGCAAAGTTGAACCGAGATTCTTTAATGGAGATGTTGCTGCCCCGGTCGTTCGAGCCGGAAGCTGCCGAGGCAGCAGGGCTTGCTGTTCTCAAGTTAGGAGCGCTGGCCTTGGACATTATAGGTCGGCGTTCGCCAAAGCCGAAGCCCATCGTAGGTGATGTTGAGGAGTTTGGATCGGGAGAGCCCCTGGTGAATGACTTCTTTCCTGTGAGGGTATCAATGCGTGACAAAGCAGTGGATTGGCTAGCATGGAGATCCTGGTTCAGCGCCTGCTCGTAAAGTCTCCTCGTCCGAGTGACTGAACGCTCGATAGGGGCACCAGAGGCTGTGGAAGCGGTTGTAGCCTGTGACTGTTGTGAGGCTATTGAAGTGGCTGCTGTGGAATTGCGCGCCAAGGACGAGGCAGTTGTTGACGAGGTCTCTCGTCTCCGGCTGAAGTTTGGCCCAGATGGAGATTCTGGTCTTGCAGCAGACGCTTCCTCTTCACTGGGTCTCGATCTCCAACCTTGGGAGTCATCATTGGCTTCTTCGTCCTCGAGAGCCCTGCGCTCACGTTCCCTCTCCTCGCGCCGCCACTTCTGGAACGACGAACCAGCGACGTCATTTTCGTAGAGTGTCCTGTTTCCAACTACAATCTTTTGTCGGCCCCCAAACAGATTATTGCCATCAGTAGGCTTCCCTCTGCTCATTATGCTGCCCTTGGTTGAAGATGTATCGTCTGCTGACGCGAATGAGTCCATGCGGTTGAAAGGCGCTCTTATAGACTCCACCTCGGCGATGTCATTGAGACCAACTCCGCCATTAAAACCGTAGTCCATCATCCGCGACTGTCGTTTGGGGAACAGCACACTGTCGTCGCTGGCTTTCCCAATTTTGCTGCTCGGGTCATCCTGTTCTCTCAACATGGAGAAACGAGCTGACAAGCCCGTCATGAGTAGACTCGTCCGGAAATCATCATGTGATGGTAATGCGGTTGCAATATCGATCTGGGGCTCTGGTTTTTCCTCCGGGGCCTTTTTACCCCTTAGAAAGCCTCGAAACGAAGGCATTGTGTGGTCTCCATTCGTCGCAGGCTCTTCCTTTTCCTTCCTCTTTCCTCTAAAACGGTTCATGGCTGCTAACTTGTGCTGACACCGAGGAGTGATTCCCGCAACAATAATAAAGTGAACTGTCCACTCTCACGAGTCGAGCCTATCGGGGTTTGTAGGGCGTCTGTGATGGTGCCATAAGAGATCGCGCGGGAGGGCTGATTCAATACAGCCAGTGAATGATCGGGTACCGGTCGGCGGACGGGGTTGAATGACGGCCGAGCTTTGTGCCTAGATTGGCAAAAAGACAAACAAACTTTGCTGAGCTCGGGAGATAAAATAACTGTCAGTAAGAGGCGCAGAAACATGTACATGAATTGTTATCAAGGTTCTTGGTTGTGCCAGGGGCAAAAGACTTTGAAGGATTGTGCAGCATAAAGCTGAGTACTCCTCTTTGACTTTTCTTTATTTTTTGGGTAATAGCAGTGCATGGGAGCTCCTAGATCTGGGAGAGGTCGAGATTTGGGGCGATTTTCTGGTTTCATGCAGTATACAGTAGGATGGAGGATTCATCAGAAGCAATTGCCAGGAACCCGGCTTTGAGTTGCCTACCTGGAAAGCTTCTTGGACTGTGTCGGTGTCGGGAGCGTTTCAAAAGAACCAGGTCTCGTTTCCTCAACCAAGAACCTACAGACAGGGTTGTCGCTGGAAAGCTGAAGTGACGGCGGCCGTTGTTCCGTGAGATGTGTTTGCTTTTTCGGTTTCGTGTTTTTAGTCACTATCAAGGCTAAGTTTGTTGTGTAACTGTGTCGCCCGAATGGTCGACAGAGTCGAGTCGAGTCCGATACAATTTTTTCGGGTGGTTCGCCAAAAGGAGTGTATGTGCAAGGCGACTGGAATTGGTTGTCTCTGGTCCGGAAACGCGCTGGAATTGTGCAAGTCGAGTCACCTGCTAAATGTGCCAACTGGTAGATTGGGTAGAGCTTGTACGCAGTCTGGCGACAAACAAACAAACGCTCCAGGTAGACTAGTGGCTGCAAGGATTGGATGGCATACGCAAGAACGTTGCTTTTTCGTCCCAAAGTCACAAATATTTTGGGTCACAGCTTGAAAGGATTCTGGAGGCAAGTAGTGGTTCAAAAGAGTGACAGAAAGCCAAAAATAACAGAAAAGTCTCAGAGAGACTCGACTAGGTGCAAAACAGAAGGAGTGGACGATTCACGCTGGAAACTGAAGCAGAAAGGAGGAAAGTCTGGAAAGGGAGATTGGAGGGAACAAAAAGCAAGCAAAACATCTAATCGATGCATGGACCGTGGGTTAGCCCACTTAGGTACCTGAGGTACCTACCTACCTTATGGAGTAACTCGAGCAAGGACTGCAAGGTGCACACAGGGCGTTGCCCCGCCGGTGAAAGGCACTTGGGGCAGCAGTCGATGGTAATTGAGCCAGCTGAATTTGCGCTTCTTTCTACTGGAGGCACTAGCACGCCGCCAGTGGAAGCGACGGACGAAAGGGGACGCAAAAAGCTGGAGTTGAACGTACAGGGGTCAACCGGGAGTCGGCCGGGATGTGCCTGGATGCAAGGGGCTCCTGCCAGGAACACCACCTGCAGCACCAATAAACGCCACTATTGTAGCCATTCAGAGGCCCGCAACTAGTGCACGGATACCTAGCGCCAAGCTCAAGTGTGAGAGACAACATGCACCTCAAAAAGATGTAGCGCGTCAGGGGGTGGGGGTGGGTAAGCCAGGGTACCATGGATGTTGTACTCGACTGTCTCTCCAGTTTCTATGCTTCAAATATTGCTACGAAAAAGGTACCTAAACGGTAAGGTACTTCGTAGGTACCTTTTGGTTACCAGATTAGAACCACAGGCCCTATGCGTTCCGATCTTCGTCTTCATCGTCTTATATTATTTTCTTCGCTATCTGTCTGTAACTTGATTTTACTGATCTCCAAGAAACTTGAATGAAAATACTATCTATGGTACTTTACAAGTAACTTCGTATGACTAGGAATTTCTTCATGTCTTGGACTAGCTTGGCGTAGCGTCTGGATTTAGACTAGACCTACCATATGTGGGTAGATCGGGCTGCCAAAAAAAAAAAAAAAAAAAAAAAAAAAAAAAAAAAAAAAACACCAGTAATCACAAAAACCATGAATCCCACACTGTCGCCACAATGGCTATTAAGAAGAAACATATCTTGAATAATTTTCGCAAAGCCTGCACAGCAGTGCCACGCCACTCTCAGGTTTAAATTTTCGCCACACTTGCCAAGTTGAGATCGACGGTTCTGCTTAAATGCTTACCATCTTGTGCTTCCTACAAGTGTGTTGACAGGCAGTTTGACTCTCGTCGATAATATGTCCAAAACCGTCTGGCCTCTGCCTATTCGGGGATTCCTTTGAAATAGGAACTTATTCAAAAGGCACTCTGGTTTCTTCGAACTATCCGTACCTTCATTCTCCCTGTTGCTCAGGGTCAATTGGGGCAACAGCTTCATGCAAGCACCTGGCACGGCTACAAGCACGATTACGCCGTTGGCGGTAATTAGCTTAGCGGCAAACCAATCAAGTGGCTAATTGACCCTTAGAATTTTTCGGCGATGATGGGTTTCTTTTTTTATTCTGTCCCCTATTACTCTAGGGACGTCTTCCTTGGTTCCCGAGTCGACCAAGTCTCTCGTGATATCCCTTCGGACCGTTCTGATCGACCAAGTAACGAACGGTTTCTAGGTCATAGCATTGTCTCCTATGCAACCACCCGCGTCATACCTTCTGCTTTTTCAAAAGTCGGCGGCGGGGGTTGCACAGAGCTTGAGCGAGGTTTTTTTTTTGTGAAAAATGGTGAGGCTTCCGACCGAAGGCTAACATCACAAATAACGAAAGCTTCCTGGCATGAAAATGAAGAGACTACACTTTGGATGGATGTGCTGCCATATTATCGTAATTATTTCTCTTTTTTTTTTTTTTTTTTTAATCCGTTCAACGACAAGTTTGCGAATCCTCCGTTTTGTTGTCAATCTAACCCGGCCCGCTTGTCTCGGAACGCCGTCGGGCCTTCCTTGCCACGTTCAGACTTTGAAGCTCAAAAGGGTCTCCTGGGTTCGTCCCATATAACGTACCGAATGCTAATGTTGCACACGCTGATCATCCCTTAAATGGAAACCGAATGTTATGATTTTGTTTGTTTTTATCATTGCTTTGAATGATGTTCCAATTCGGGACATCAATTGCATAGTATTTGCTCAAATCTCCTTGTTCATTTCAAAATAACTCATTCTCGCATCCAAGGGTTGAGATTGCGATTTATCACACAGTCGGAAACCTGATCGGAAAACCCGCATTGGGTTCTCACCCACACACACCTACATCAGCAAGAAAAAAAAGGCGGCAAAGGGGTTCACAACTTTTTTAGCTCCTCATTGCGGTTTCGCTCGGACCAATCAGTTTTGGTCCGGAAATTCTGTACCTGACCCTAGTCCATTTCAATCTAGACCCTTGTCTAAAGGTGGGGTATGCTGGCCGGCAGATTGGCTCAAGGGCGGGAATGTAACCCCCTTTTCAGCGTTGGACCTTGCCGTTTGTACTGATTGATACTTTCGGCTCAGCTTTCTTAATTTTCTTTTTATTTTCCCTGGATATTTGTTTCTTGCGCCTCCACTCCCTCGAGGCTCGAAGAGCATATCTGCCGCGCCCAGAGGGAGAAGGTAATGCCGCCCTTGGTGGTGTCACCATTCGAATCAGGGCTTCTGTATTTTTTATTTTTTATTTTTTTTGACAGCTGTGGATTGTGACATCCATCATCTTTTCTTTGTCGGGATGGAACCGTACGTAACATTTTCTCAGGTTCCTGTCAAAACCAAGTCACCGTCACACAAAGGGGAGGTAAAATTATAATTATGCCTTGTAACATAAGTGCTACGCCCGCAGATACAACGGTCAAGAAATACTGTACATGGGCTTGCCGGTAATGCCCCCGTCATATTTCGCCTTGTGCCATTTCGGATAAGTTCTGGAAATGGAATACAGCGCCAAGTGTCTAAACGTCTCAGCCCCTTGACGTCCAATACTTTGACTTCTAAATTGTTCATTTTGATCTCGTTCGCGGAGCTTCCGGATCTCTTTTTCTTTCTCGCCTTCGAGATGCGAGAAAGAAAAATATCAAGGTCACAACACTAGGGCCTACGTAGATCTGTGCAATCGCACAGTTGATGCAGCCCTAGTGTTGGGATTCTGATCCTCGCACGTGCAGCGGGATCTTTATACTGAAGAAACAAAAAAAGAAGAGAACAAAGCCTGCCGGATGGTACACCATTTCCAGGACCGCCAGTGTGGTTCAAGATCGGGCACAAATTGTCGATCTTCATCCAAAGGGATTCAAATGCCAGCATTCCAACAACCCCTTGCCCCTTGCTCGTCATAGATTTCTCGGGCTCCCAAACACTTGATTTCTGTGGTCGAGAGATGCCCTTAAACTTTTCTTGGGGCTTTCACTGGCTGCAAGTTACAACCGTACGCTGGAGTCTTGCACCAAATAATATTTGATTAATATGCCTTCCCCTTTTCTACTCTGTAGTTAGTCTGGGCGGGGAGCGTTGAATGAGCCAATGCACAAGTGCACACACGACCAATCCAATTCGAACAGTCTGGGCAAGCAACGCGCATGACAAAATTAGAAAGAAGGTTACAAGTACTGGTACCGAACGGTCTGTGCTCCCAGCGCCTGGTATGAATGAGCCTTTCCTGACCAGCAAACTTTCGATCGCCAATCTCCGTACCGTTACCAAATAACTGGATGAGAAAAAAACTGGTTTGTTGTTCATCATAGGATAGGGCGGTTCGTTCGCGAGATTTGTCGGGTTGCAACTTAATCTCTTTCTCATCCGAATACAAATATAGGATACAGTTTTTTTAGTTGCTCTTTTTAACTTGATGCTGACCAATGCTGAGCGTATGGAGTTGGAAACGCAGCACAAACCCTCTTGACGCCGGGCGCCATCTTCCAAGACGGGTAAGTGCGTCTGATTGGTAAGGCAAGGAGCCTAACTAATCTCTTCTGCATGCATCTCGACTCGCAATCACACCACACGCCATCCCTCGTCGACTATTCGCAATTATTGATTGAGGTTCACATGTATGTCTCATTGTTGATAAATCTACTGCACTAATGGAAGGAAACGTGGTTGTGTTTTCTTAATATTCAAAGGGTCTTGTTAGATACTACATCTAAACCTAGTTCTAGTTCTAGACTGTCGAGAAGCCACTAAGGTTTTATTTAAGCTTTTGATAATATCTCAAGCTTCATAAGTGGAGGCTGCGTCAAGGGATGCATGCACACACTTAGGTCGTGTCTGTTTCTACCTAGGAATCATCACGGTACCTACCCTAATGAGATGATGTATTAAGAAGAAAAAGAAAAAGTATGAAAATGGCAGTCGCCTCCAAATAACAGCAAAAAAGCAGGCACTTCAATTTCGGACAGTTGCCGATTCCAACCCCGATCTCGCAGTCTTCGACCACCGGTCTTCTACCCGACAATGAAGTGATTAGGTTTAAAGTGTAACCCCGCGAATGATCAAATAATTGTGAGAGATTTCGATCTGCGGAGTCGTCAAAGGGTTAAATCAACTTCTAGATGAGCAAAAAATCCGCCCTTGCCTGCATGCATCTCCAACAGCAAGGTACCTCATGAACCTAGTAGAGAAATCCGTCACCCGAAAGCGCCGTACCAATGAACGACCCTCCGGATCCTGACTCGGGAGACACATAGGTGCGTGCGGGCGCGGGGTTGAGAAGTGGAAGAATGATGGATGCTCCACGATTGCTTCATGAGAACAAGGCAAGTCACAACAAAATCCACTTTGGCTGTACAACTACTCCTCCGTGACGCGAGCCAAGATGTCATCGTGAGGAGTTCCTAAAATCGGACAATACTATGCCGAAGGGCTACCGGCATTTGACCTCGCCATGGCTAGTCCGAATATGTTTATAAGTGATCATTAGAATATATGCCATTGACATTTCGCTTGCTGTTCATCTATGTAGTGTTCACTGCTGGCATCCGCACAGGAACCGGGATCACATACGGAGGCTGTCAAGGACCAAGTGCGCTCGTCGTACAAAGAAAAAGGACCGGCCTAAACCATCCCGCCTTGCTTCCAAACTTGGCATCAAGCCGCTGTCCATCCCTATACCTCGGCCGACGCGCCTGCAACAACAGCAAACCCCCAACAATGAAGCACCTTGGCGTCCTCAGCACCCTGCTGCTCCTCGCAGCTGCGGCCGACAAGCCATCCGAGGTGCCGTACTACGGCCGCAGCCCGCCCGTGTACCCATCCCCGGTCGGCAACGGCACCACTAGCCGCGAATGGACCAACGCTTATCGCCGCGCCGCCGCGCTGGTCAGGCTCATGACGGTCGAGGAGAAGGCCAACGTGACGCGCGGCTACGCCGGCCCCTGCGTTGGCAACACGGGTGCCGTGCCGCGCCTCAACGTGCCGGCGATCTGCATGGCCGACGGTCCTGCGGGGATTAGAGGTCAGGAGTACGTCTCAGCCTTCCCCGCCGGCATCCATCTCGCAGCGACCTTTGACCCGGATCTCATGTACGAGTATGGCGCCGCGCTGGGTAGGGAGTACTCGGCCCGCGGAATCAATGTCGGTCTTGGTCCGGTGGCTGGCCCGCTTGGTCGCGTCGCCAGGGCTGGGAGGAACTGGGAAGGTTTGAGCAACGATCCTTACCTGGCTGGCATCGGCATGGGTGCCGTGACCAGAGGTATGCAGGACTCTGGTGTCATCTCTACACCGAAGCATTGGCTCCTCAATGAGCAGGAGTTCAGGCGGCGGCAGTCAGACCTTGGGGAGGCTCTCAGCTCCAACGTAGATGATCGGACCCTGCACGAGCTCTATGTCTGGTGAGTTTGATCTATTTCTCTGTCTGTCTGCCATATCCAACAAACAACAAACTGCTGACCTTGAACTTATCCATTCCCCAAAGGCCCTTTATGGACAGCCTGCGAGAAGGCGCCGGCTCCGTCATGTGCTCGTACCAGCGCGCGAATCACTCATACGGCTGCCAAAACTCCAAACTGATGAACGGCATCCTCAAGACGGAGCTCGGGTTCGAGGGCTTCGTCGTGTCGGACTGGGAGGCGCAGAACTCGGGCGTGGCATCGGCCAACGCCGGGCTCGACGTCGTCATGCCGCGCGACGGATTCTGGGGCGACAAGCTTGTCGAGGCCGTCAACAACGGCAGCGTCAGCCACGAGCGCCTCAACGACATGGCGACCCGCCTGCTCGCGAGCGTGCACCTCCTCGACCAGGAGTTCAGCTACCCGTCCCCGGGCGTCTACAACAACCTGCAGCGGCACTTCCCGCGCGACGTGCAGCGCGACCACGCCCGCCTGATCCGGCGCATCGGCGCGGCCGGCACGGTCCTGGTCAAGAACGTCAACAAGACGCTGCCCCTGAAGGGTGGGCCGGACTTCCTCGCAGTGTACGGCTACGACGCCACCATCAACGCCGTGCCGTGGAAGAACCGCGATCGCTACGGCGGCGGCTACGAGGTCAACTGGGGCTGGGAGACGTTCAACGGCACGCTCATCACGGGCGGAGGGTCAGGGGGTAACACGCCACCGTACGTCGTCTCGCCCTTCCAGGCGTTGCAGGAGCGCGCGTCTCGCGAGGGCGGCATCCTGCGCTGGGACTTTTGGTCCGAGGACCCCGAGACGCCCTACGTCAACGCCGACGCGTGCCTGGTCTTCATCAACGCCTACGCCTCGGAATCGTTCGACAGGCTCAGCCTGACCGACGCCCACAGCGACAGGCTGGTCGACAACGTCGCCAGCATGTGCGGCAACACCATCATCGTGGTGCACTCGGCCGGCATCCGGACCGTCGACGCCTGGAACGACCACCCCAACGTGACGGCCATCATCTTCGCCGGCCTTCCCGGCCAGGAGAGCGGGCACTCGCTTGTCGATGTGCTGTACGGCAAAGTGAACCCGACCGGCCGCCTGCCGTATACCATCGCGCGCAAGGAGGAGGACTACGGCAAGCTGTTGAACTCTTCCACGTCCTTTGACTTCTTCGCCGAGGACAACTTCGACGAGGGTCTCTACATCGACTACCGCGCCTTCGACAAGGAAAACATCGAGCCGCTGTACGAGTTCGGCTTTGGCCTTTCCTACACCACCTTTTCGTACCAGGCACTCTCCACGACCGTGCTCCCCGCCGAGTCCCTTGCGTCGTCATCCAAGCTGGCCGAGTACCCGGACCCGGCCGTGCGGATCGTCCAGGGCGGGCACCCGGACCTGTGGGAGAAGGTGGCGCTCGTGAAGGCGCGCATCAGCAACACAGGCCCCGTCGCCGGCACCGAGGTCGTGCAGCTGTACCTGGGTGTGCCGGGTCATGATTCGCCCGTGCGACAGCTGCGAGGGTTCGCACACGTCGGACCGCTGGCGCCGGGAGAGGAGCGCAACGTCGTGCTCGAGCTGACGAGGAGGGATCTGAGTGTCTGGGACGTCGTGGCACAGCAGTGGCGTATGAGGAGGGGAGAGTACAAGGTGTTTGTTGGGGCTAGCAGTCGGGACATTAAGCTTAATGGGGCCTTTACTATCTGAAGGCTTTGGAAACAAAACCACGTAATCATAATCAAGTTAGGAGAAAGTTGATATGGTCAATGTAATTGCCTTGTTGAGGTTGGGCCTACGAGATCAAACAATTTTACTGTCCAGTTGCAAATCTCTGAACCCCGAGGAACATCCTCTCGATTGGTTAGCTCTGAGTATTATCTGTAGTCATCTTGGACGCTTCCGACCTCAGAGCGGGCTTCTCTATTTGCCATTGACAAGTTGGTGCTACATTTTGGTAATTAAATGCTTATCAACATGGGGGTCGACGAGAACATGACAAGTGCCAAAGTATCTATAGATGGTTGAGTAGCGGGACTCATCTGTTTGTTCAAAATAGGTACAGTGTAATAACATGGAGCATGAAAACCACTATTCTAGTCTATTCTAATGAATAGTTTGATTCATCTTAATTGTTGGACTAAATCTAGAAGCTGTTTTGTAACTTTCAAAATTAGTATCTAGAGTCTTTCTCAACAACATAATAAGACCAATGACACATAAGAGGCTCAAATAATGCGACTACCAATACTGAATGCTTTATTTCCATTGAACTATGTAGAGTATGAATGATCATGGGTATTCGGGGTAAAATGATAAACCAAACTTTTCTGTCTCAAAACCTTGAGGGCACGTAATTGAGCGCAAAGGTAAACATCACATGGTTAAACAAAATCTCTCGACTTCTCCACGTGCTCGCCACGAGAAATGGCAGCCTCTTCTTCCTTTGTCTTGTAAACCGCATCCTGCTGCTCGGCATCTGCGTTGCCGTGGCGGCCGATACGGTACCAGGGCAGTGCGAACAGCCGGTCCATGCTCTCGAGCGACCTTCCAGCCGTCTCAGGAACAAAGAACCAAACCCAGAAGCCGCCCAAGACTGTGATAATCGCAAACGTCCAGAAAGTTCCGTCAGGGTTGATGCCACCCTTCCCGAGAGCCAGGAGCATGTTGGGAAGAGCGCGCGAATTGCCATACTGGTTGGCAAAGTGGAATGTCATGGCCATCGAAGTGGCCAGGGCTCGGATCCTCAGGGGAAACAGCTCCGAGGTAAGGAGGTATTGCATCGAGTTCCAGCCCAAGGCCCAGCCGACGCCGCTGATGTATATCATGGCAATAGCGCCCTTGGAGGCTCCTAGCTGTGTGCCAGTCAAGGTGACTGAATCCTCAACTCCCAGCCCAGGTACCGCAGTGAGGAAGCTGGCAACATAAATCATTGACATAGCTTGTAAGCTAATACCGAGGAGGAGCGAGCGTTTCCGGCCGATCACGTCGACAAGGAAGAGGGCGCAGACAATGGCAGCCACCAGCTTGACGATTCCAAAAACGGCGGTAACGAGGAGTGTCTCGTTTGTGCCTGAGATGCCGAGCAGCTTGAACAGATCCGGGGCGTATAATGTGATGGATCCAGCGCCCGACCATTGAGACATGATCTGGGCCATCAGGGCCAGCCAGATACGATAGAGGTTGCTAGGAACGGTAAACATCTCCTTCAGCATGCCCCATAAACCTGTACCTTTTGTTGCCTCCATCTCCTCTTGATGAGCCATCTCAATAGCTGCGATCTCGTTCAAGACGTAGGGGTGGTCCTCTGGGAGGTTGCGCAGGCGGGCCATGTTGTACTGAGCGGCTTCATGCTTGCCTTGCTTGATGAAGAACCTGGGAGACTCGTACTGCATGAAGCTCAAAGCGAAGATGATGGTGGCAAACATGATGTGAAGAGATGTAGGGACCATCCAACGAGCAGGCGTGTTGTCACCCATGTTGATCTGGCAGCCGTAGTTGGCGAAATAGGCCAGTACGATTCCCAGGTATACGAAGCCGGTGAAAATGCAGGTGCAGAGACCCCGGACCTCTGGTGGCGCGATCTCGGCAATGTAGACGGGACCGACGACAGGAGTTTGCTATTATCGAGAAGTGGTCAGTCTCGAGCTTCGTTTGTTTGTTGTTTTTGGGTCAACAATGTGTCGCGGAATCTCAGGTACTTACTCCAACTCCCAAACCTGCGATAAACCTTCCAGCGTAGATCATTCCGAGGTTACCATTGGCACCTAGGAAAAGTCCAATGCCCAAAATCCAAACCGCGCAAAGCTGCCTAACGGCCCAGATACGTCCTATGCGATCACAGACCAGAAATGCGCTGCGATAATGAGTGAGTTGTTAGCAAAAAACGAGCAAGGCCGAGTAGGGTGTTAAGATAAAGTATGTTTCTTTTCACCCGTGGATCTGGTTCCTAGCGCCACAAAATCATGGACGCAAGACTGTAAAAAGCTAGGGTACTACTTACAATAGCGAGCCGCCAACAGAGCCAATCTGTACCATGGCCGATACATTGGCCTTGATGTTCGCCTGATCAACTGCGTTGTAGGACTTGTAGCTGATCGAGTCTTGGAAGTTCTTGCTGTTGAAAGCACCCGAGATCAAACCCTCGTCTACACCACGGGCGGCGCCGAGGAGCGCGAAGGAGAGAACGGCGAACCATAGGCGCCAGTTGAAGACCTCGGGCGGAACATTGAGGTTCTTCAACTTGAAGACGTTGACCGGCTTCTTGGGGCCTGCCATCGTATGAAATCAGTCCCCGTCAGTGTCGAGGAGTAGCTGGCTGGGCGTGAATGGCTGGTGATGGCAGTCAAGTTCCGTCAGAGAGTGACCGGAGGGGAAGCGTCTTGCAGCAGCAAAAGCAATCCCAACTGTCTGTTCCCGGAGCTTGAGGACGGAATCGACTGCCCTTTTAAAATGGCAAGGGCAACCATTGCACAGGGAAGGGAAGAGCAAAAGAAAGAGCGGTGCTACTCGGGAGAATTGTGGACCCTAGGTGCCTTAGCTCTACCGCCTTGCATTAACCTTGCATCAACCATGTCGACACTCCGGAAATGTAAAAGTTGTTATTACTGCAGCTACTCGTAGGAGGTGTGGTAGCGAGGTACCTTCCATAGCTGTTAAGGATACTGAAGAATCCTCGTATGCTCCGGTGTATGTAACCTCTTTTGCATTGCAGCAGACACGGATCCATTTGATGACCACCCCCCCACCTCCTAATCGACCCCCGGCATGCCCGTATTGGTTGACTCGTAACACGCATAGATTTTGTAGGTTGGAGGTTGGAGGTTGGTATGAATGATATTGGTGTTTCCTACAAGAGAGCACTACCTTGGTTGATGTTGCCAGTTAGTTTGTTTTTCGTACCTGATATTGAGGAAAGTTCATCTCGAGTTAGTCGCGAGCACCTTGCACATGCCCAGTTCATTTCTCGTACGAAAGTTCTGGTCTGGTCACACGCACAAAAGAACCCCACAGCTCAGCGTTGATAGACTTTATACTATGGGTAATAAGGAGATTGGGAAAACTGGAGTAAAACTGGAGTAAACCTGGGCAGTCAATCTACCAACCAATCCCACCAAGTCAGATACCGCCCGGGCAAGAAGGCCGACCTCATGGAGAACGTATGGGCCTTTTCCCCGAGACTAGTCTAGGTCCTTCCCGAATAAGCTTACAGTTAGTAATGATTCTGGGGGTGACAAGTAGACCTGATACGTGCCGGCAATCCGGTGGCTATGAACAAAAAAAAAAAAAAACAAGAAAAATATCCCTCACCCACGCACACACGTTGAGCACCACCCCATTTAGTTTGAATAATGATTGTCTGGACCAGGTGGAGTGGGGCTCTCAATCAAACGAGATGGCATCTGCAGATTGTTGTGCGGGGAAGTGACATGAGGTGGATTTTACTGATTTGCGCAAATGTGATTACAAAAAAAGAAGAAAAAAATATCAAATGTTGTTATGACTTGAGAGAAAGAATTGAGCCTCATATCAACTTGCAAACACCAAGCTTTCACCAAGGCGCGGCTAAGAAAATCTCTGCCAAGCAGCCAGCATGCTTGGCAATGATTGCTTACTTGGCGAATGCCCAGTAGGCTTCACAATTTTGGAGAATCGGCGCCTGCCGCAAGCTGCACAAACACCCCCCCAAAATCAAAACGGGAGACCACGCTCTGAGACTTGTCCAGTGGAATGCTCGAAATTGTTTTGCTTGGCAAAATTCCGGACTTCTCGTCGAAAAGGAACCACTTAATACCCAGCACGGGAACTTATCCGACTGACTGCCTTGCCACTGAGGATGATACTCCGTACAGCAGCTAGAATTAGCTCAAGTTTGCTGGTCCTTGTTCCGGTATTACGATGTTAGAATTCGGAGTGAAAATGTGGCTCGCGACTCGTGGACTGCCAAGATCGCCACCAATAAGCTCTTTGGTATTCCCAGTACCATGAATAAACCCCATTTCCCCGCACCCCACAGTTATGTCATGGAACATGCTGGAGGTACTGGTCGGGCTGTCACTCTGGAAGTTACCTCGCGGCAACATTACGTGGGATCCCTCTGTTTTTCTAATGCAATGTGAAAAGATTTTGTTCAGTAATTAGTTCTAGATTGTCGTCATGGTACGACTTTTTCGGGTGTACCGTGGAGTGCAGCCGGTTTCTTCCGCTGCATACGACTACAGTATGGTGCCTAACAGACCAGGGTATCTGCATTACCAAATCGTTTTGCTGCGATTTGCAACTTATCTATCGCCAATTCTTATTTTGCGATGGAATACTAAGCATCTAATGCAGCTTCGTTAGCGGGAACTAGTCTAGCTGCATCTACTAGACGGATGACAATATTCGCTACTGTCATCAAGACGGCTTCTCAACAATATTGGAGTTCCCGGTTCCCGAGTCAAGAGGGGTATCGCTCATGTTTATTACCTCCCGAATACTTTCCCTACAGGCTACTATGCAAGTCAGGCGGAATGTGTTCTCATGACTTGGTTATTTGCTCTTGAAACTTTTTTGCCCATTCCGTAAACTCATCCGTTTCGGCTTCTCCCCATGGTTTCCTGAGTATTTCTGCAACTTTGGAGGCCTCCCCGAATTTCTCCTTCATTTCGAGATCGATTCTTTCTTTATCCAACCCGTAGAAAGCATCTGCAACATCACAGAGGCCATCAATCATCCCACCGAGGATGCGAAAGCTATCCCTAACCCTGTCAAAATCCACGCATGGTGTCGACGTCGGTAGCTTTGGCAACGTCTTGATTCTCCTTTTGTTGATGGCCTGGTATAATAATGTCATCAGGCGAAGTCGCCGTAAACATGATTCCAGCCTCTCTCTTATTTTGTCAGGGTCGTCGGCTGGGATTGTACCGTGGGAGTTCATAAGGTCGTCAAGCATATCCTGAGTAGCCGTGAGCTTGTTCTCTGGCCCGTCGAAGTCGCTTGTGTCGTCATCTTCGTCACTGTCACCGGTTTCCTCACCCCACTCCTTCAACTCCTCCATGACATCCTTGAGTTCGTCGCGATACCTTTCCACTTTCTCGACGAGGCATCCCGCGATGCCCTTGTCCGCCAGGCGCTTGACCTCGTCGCAACGATTCCAAACAATTCCAGTGACCTGTAAGCTATGCGCCTTTGAGTTTGTGCCACTTGCCAAGTTATCGGACAAGGCCTTTCCGTTGGTTGGTATTATCTGGACGAGATCTCGGAGCGCATGCAGTACACTGCGGCAAGCAGCAACCAAAATATCCCGGAAAGGACCTGTGTAGCGACTGGGGACGCAGAACTGTGCTGCTGATACCAGAGACGGCACTGGACCCCCAATGAGTTCGCGAAGGACTTTCGATATCGCACTGGGCGTGAAGGGCTCGTTTATTATGAGCAGAGATATTTTGGTGGTGTGCGCGCGTAAAAGGGCCGCCGAGTCTCTAGCCAAAGCGACAACGTCCAACTCGGGCTTATCTTCTATTGTGACAGCTGAGAGACCGTCCAGGATTTCTATGGACTGACGGACAACTGTGTCTGCAGTCTCGATGGTAGTGCGTAGGGAGCCAACATCGTTGGCAGTCCTGCCTGGCGCCGCTGATGAGGGCATTTTTGAGGTGCCACTGGGCCTGAGAACGTTGAGAGAAAACAAGCGAAATTCTGTAGGACTTATGCTATAAATTTAAGATCGGAGAGCTGATCTGACTCCTCGTGATGAGTGCATCAGATATGCACCTCGGGTCTCTATAAATGATAGCGGGGTATGTCAGCTACGCGCTGTGAACGCGTTGACTGATCCCTCGACAAAAAAAAAAAAAAAGTTCGCGGGGCAGCATTTGGATATGACGCAGGTGTTTACAGTGTTTTGTTTGGGTTGTAGCTTTAAATGATACTGTAGTGCGCACGGTCATTTGTATCGGCTTGCACAGGGGTCCGACTCCGCCAAGCCAGGGTGCCAGACCGGACAGCTGGCTTTGAATTCAACACATCCAACAGAATTGAGCCAGGAGCTCTCAGTCATTGAACGCCACAATCAGTTACCTCACCTCACCGTAATTTGACAATTCCCTTTATTTCTGTAGGGGTGCTTGGGTCTCAGTCAAGCAGTGCTTGCATCTTTAATTTTCTCTGGACCTTATAGGTTTTTCTTTCTTTCTTTCTTTGCAAAATGCGGCAGGAAACTTCGCTGGTGCTTCTGAGCACCGTTGCTGGCTTTAGCTTAGCTGGTGCTTCTTCGGTGCCGAGGGGCGTTGGACCTGAATGTAAGCCGGACACCGCATCTAGCTAGACCTTTATAGCTTTCATGATGAACCGAGATGACTTTTTGTAGTCATCTGCGTTGTCAAAAGAAAAGTCATCAGAAGCTAACATGAATTCCCTGAAATACAGTCGCTAGGTTTTACGAGCCAAAGGACAGGTTCACCTGCATCAATCACCCCGCCATTGTCCTCAAACCTTCTCAGGTGAATGACAACTCCTGCGATTGTCCCGATGGAAGTGACGAGCCTGGAACGGCCGCTTGCGCCTACCTCGACCCTCTGTCACCCGAGCAGCCGCTGGCCAAGTCCCTCAGCGGTACCACCAATACTTCCAATGCTCTTCCCGGCTTCTGGTGCGAGAACAAGGGCCACGAGCCTGGCTTCGTCCCCTTCATGTATGTGAACGACGGAATCTGCGACTACGAGCTCTGCTGTGACGGCTCGGAGGAGTACGCCCATGTCAACGGCGTCAAGTGTGAGAACAGGTGCGACGCCATCGGCAAGGAGCACCGCCGGATCCTGGAGGAGCGCAAGGCCAGCAAGGAAAAGGCTGCCAAGAAGCGTCGGACGCTGGTGAAGGAGGCTAAGGAGCTCCGCCGCCAGGTCGAGGCACGCATCACCAAGCTGAAGAGCGAGATTGGTGAGCTTGAGACCAAGGAGGCCGAGCTACGAAAGAAATTTGAGGAGGTCGAAAGGTCTGAGAAGGGCAAAATCGTGAAGAGCGAGGGTGGCCAGGGCGGAAAGCTGGGCGTCCTTGTCGGGCTGGCCAAGACACGCATTGCTGAGCTGCGGAACACGCTCTCCAAGGTCGTTGACCAGCGTGACGATCTCGAGGATAGAGTCCAGGAGCTGGAGAACATCCTGCGGACTTTCAAGGAGGAGTACAACCCCAACTTCAACGACGAGGGTGTCAAGACAGCCGTCAAGGCCTGGGAGGACTATGCTGCCAAGGACAACGCCGGCAAGCACAGCGACCTGTCCGAGGATGAGATCACCACCATCCTCAAGGAAGACGGATCGGACAATGGTATTGACTGGAAGGAGTTTCAAGAGGACGAGGGTACCGACACCGATATCAGTAAGTTACACCTGGACTTGGAAACTTGAGTGACTCGGCCTATTTCTAACCTTAATTTGTTTCCACCAACAGTCTACAGCTTCGAGGCCTACCTCCCTGAGCCTGTCAAGGACTTCATCCACCAAAAGATTGTTGCTTTCCGTGTCTGGATGATCGAGAACGGCCTCCTGGCCGACAGCCCCAGCCGCGGCGAGTCTCGCCTTGTTTCCGCCGCTCGCGATGCCGCCGACGCCGCCACCAACGACCTGAACAGCAAGCGACAGAGCCTCACCTCCGAAGAGGAAGAGGTCGCCAAGGACTTTGGAAAGGATGACGTCTTCCGCGCTCTCAAGGGCAAGTGCGTCAGCGTCGAGTCGGGTGAGTACGAGTACGAGCTGTGCTGGATGGACCAGACGACGCAAAAGTCCAAGAAAGGCCACGGCAGCACCAACATGGGCAACTTCAAGTCGATCGATGTCGCCGATGCAGACGAGGAGGAGCGCATCGACGGCAAAGGTCTCGGGCGTGGGAAGAGGACTGTCCTGCGCTTCGAGGACGGCCAGGGCTGCTGGAATGGACCTAACAGGAGGACGGACGTCTGGCTTGCGTGCGCTGAGAAGGATGAGCTCTGGCGTGTCGCGGAGGCTGAGAAGTGTGTCTACAAGATGGAGGTTGGCACGCCTGCGGTATGTGAGGATGATGCGCAGGGCACCAAGGCACCTGCCAAGGATGAGTTATAGATAAATGGCCATTTTGATGGCTCGTAGAGATTTATCAGCTTCTACGATCATATCCGCAAAGTGGTCGTAGATATCAATTTGCATGTCCAGGTTCTAAAGCATCGCCCACATTATGGATGCAGAGGTTGTCCCGCTGGGCTGAGTGTTGTTAATGGGTATCATTAATGTCTATATCATGAGCAAGAAACCAAATGTGCAGCTTATATATCATCTTGCTGCCGCTAGTTTCCTCCTTTTGTTCCTCTCCTCCTGTTCGGCCATGACCTTGGCCGTCAGCGAAGCTGTCATTGGGTTGTTGATGTGTGCCTTTTTGGTTTGGTCTTTTGAAGCCCCGTTCTCCTTTTCTGCGTCCTTGGCTACATCTTCTTTCCCATCTTCAGCCTTGCGCTTCTTCTTTTTCCCGTTGCTTTTATCTTTCTTCAAGTTGTGTGACAAGCCTTTCTCCTTCAAATCGACCATCCGCTGCCTCAGCCTCTCGAGCTCCGCATCCTCCCTTGGCAGTATCGATATGACGTTTTGCTTCTCAAACGTCTCACTGCACTCGGGACAAGCCAAGTCTGTGATCTTGTCCATCGCTAGCTCGGCAAACACATGACCGCACGGCACTAGGTATACCGCCTTGGTCGCGGGCCCAATCTCCTTGAGCGAAACCGGACAGGCGCAGATCTGACCACTCTCGGCCTTGTGTCCCGGCGGCGCGTACTTTTTGAACTTGAGCTTGACTACGTCGCGCAGGGACGTGATGCCCGTCTCTGCGAACCTCTGCGCCTTGCCGCTGCCGTCGTCGGTCTCCTCCGAGGGCATGAGGCCCTGCAGCACGGCCTCGTAGTTGAACAGCCGGCCGCGCCAGTCGCTGACCGCATTGTCCATGTCGAGCTTCTCGTCGCTGATGGCGCAGTGCGTCCACGCGTGGCCGAGCGATTCGAGCAGCGTCGACTTAAGTTCCGAGACGGAGGGGAGGCGAGCGGATTCTTTGACGAGCTCCCGGCGCTTTGGAATGGATCCGCCATCGTTACCCATGGTGGCAGCCGGTGGGGTACTATGCTTCGATTACAGTAAGTCGGAGAGTGTGATGGTGCTTAGCGGTGCTTAGCTGTGCTAGCTGTGCGAAATTGTGGTCCTTTATTTTATCTTTTTTTTTTCTTCTTCTTTGAGATATATCTGAGGTTGCAAATGAAATGGAAGAAGGTTGATTTAATGTTTGGTATTATAATGTATTATTGAAGTTAAGTCCTGATCACGTCAATGGTTTGCAGAATGCATCAAAGTATCAGTAGTAATGGATTGACCGAAACCCCTGGCGGCCGCGTTGATAAGATAAAAGTCGCGATTTGGTTTCTCCAACCTTGCTGACCGGTGCTAGTGGGGTATCCCCAGATGAGACGCGCCAATAAGGGTCAAGATAGGTTACAGCAGCACATGATCCTTGATCATGTTCGTTTGACGTTAACCACCACCACTTTCGGGCTGAAAGTCAAGTAGAACCAACAACCAACATTGACCCGCGTCTGCAACGACCCGGAGTCGACTCTGGTGTTTGTTCGTTTGTTTGTTTGTTGCTTGACGCAGCCCAGCCTCCGACTATTTTCACTGCATTGAAGGTTGATTCTACGAGCGATATAATTTTATTTTTCAGTACAAAGGGTTAGCGCTCACCCTGTCCGTGGTCCAAGCAAGCAAGCTGTCGTCGGTTCTACCAACTTAGCTCCCATTTCCAATCGCCGCACCTGCTGAAGCTACGCACTTTCCTTTTGCATTCTAGCTCAGCCCCGCGACGCCACCAGTCCTCGACAATCTATCTTTCTCGTCATCAATCTCGACACTGTCCTCGACTGCTGCTCGATCACCTTGCGTACCGAAACATTCAATCGAGGAAACATCAGATGTCGCCCGTCGCAAATGGTACAGCTCTAGTAACACTCCGGTGAATGTCGCTGTCGCGTTGGATCACCACGACTGCCCATAATGTCTTCACCAAGCCCAGGCGCAACAGCGGCGCTGCAAGAAATCATACAAGACCTGCGATCCAAGTATGGACTCCCTACAAATACCATCTCGTATGTTGTATTTGCTATCCCATTGTTGATGTTGCTGACAGCTCCTTTTGTCGCCATTCAGGACCATATCAGAGGACAATAGAAGACGCGCTGCCATTAGGCTTCGCGAGCTCGTTCTTGCTGTTCAGCGAGGTATGCCGCAGATTGAACCGCATTACGTCTAATGCACACCGACTGACAGACAGCTTTCTGCACAGATTCTGCCCCAGATCAGTTCCAGGCATTCTGGACCACTGTATTGGACAGGATTATCAACGAACTGTTCCAGAAGCACGATGGAAGCGCAAGCTCGATTGCCGACCGCTTCGGCGGAATCTACGCCTTCGACGTATTCGTCGAGTGCGAAGCCATCGACTACACTCGAGACTTTGCCAAGATTCAAGGACCTCTCATCAAGATCATGACAGGCAGGGAGACAGTCTGCATGCAACCGGCCGCCATGGTTATAGGAAAACTGGCCAGGCCGGGTGGCGCCATGGTCAGCGACTTTGTCCAATACCTTACCAACTTCGCCATCGAATGCTTGCAACCCCCTAGAGTGGAGGAAGCACGGTACAGCGCGGCGCTTCTACTTCGCGAACTGTGTAGGAATGGGCCGACTCTCATGTACAACAGTGTTCACAACGTTCTCGAGTGTATTTGGGTTGGACTCCGTGATATTCGTCTCCTAATTAGGGCGACCTCCGCAGAGGCTGTCAGCGCCGCCTTTCGTATCATTCGGGAGCGAGACCAGGATGTCAAGAACCAGTACATGTCCAAGATGTACCAGCAAGCCATCGCTGGGCTGAAGTTGAACTCGGTCGAGGCCACACACGGATCTCTCCTAGTCCTTAGGGAGTTACTCGAGCTCGGCGGCATGTTTATGCAAAAACACTACCCGGAGGCTTGCGACATTGTGTTCAAGTACAAGGATCACAAAGACGCCACCATCCGCAAGACGGTCGTCCAATTAATCCCAAATCTGGCACATTATGCCCCAACCGAGTTCTGCTCAAACTACCTTCACAACTTTATGATTTACCTCGCGGGTATGCTCAAGAAGGACAAGGATCGAAACGATGCGTTCCTCGCGATTGGAAATATCGCAAACGCCGTAAAAAGTCAAATGGCCCCATACCTGGACAGCATTCTGCTTCATGTGCGCGAAGGCCTCAGCGTAGCGTCAAGGAGACGCGGGATCTCTGTTGACCCAGTCTTTGAGTGTCTTAGCCGCCTAGCAGTTGCTGTGGGCCAGACTCTGGCCAAGTACATGGAGGCACTGATGGATCCCATATTTGAGTGCGATATCAACCCAAAGCTGACGCAAGCATTGGTTGATCTGGCATTTTATATCCCCCCACTTCGCCCGGCGATACAGCAGAGGTTACTTGATATGATCAGCAAGGTCCTCTGCGGAGAGCCTTTCAAAGCGTTGGGTGCACCACAGTCGCACACGCTATCCTCGGTCCCTATCATTCCAAAGGATCCCAAGGACCCTCTCGCACACGAGACTCGCAAATTTGAAGTCAAGCTGGCCCTAAACACTCTCGGCAGCTTTGACTTTTCGGGCCATGTCCTGAACGAGTTCGTCCGAGATGTAGCCATAAAATACGTCGAGGACGACGACCCAGAGATCCGCCAAGCAGCCGCTCTCACCTGCTGCCAGCTCTACGTTGTCGACCCGATTGTGAACCAGGTCAGCTATCATGCGCTGCAGGTTGTCGGCGATGTTGTCGATCGTCTTTTGACAGTTGGTATATCGGACCCGGACCACAACATACGCAAGACTGTGCTCGCTGCCATGGACGACCGATTCGACAGGCACTTGGCCAAGGCCGAGAATATCCGCACCCTCTTCTTCGCTCTGAACGACGAGTCCTTCCCCATTCGTGAAGTTGCCATCGAGATTATCGGCCGCTTGGCGCATCACAATCCCGCCTATATCGTCCCCGCTCTGCGGAAGACGCTTATCCAGATGTTGACTGAGCTGGAATTTTCCGACGTTGCCAGGAACAAGGAGGAAAGTGCCAGGTTACTCAGTCTTTTGGTCAGAAATGCCCAGGGACTTATCCGACCATATGTGGAACCGATGATCAACGTCTTGCTTCCAAAAGCCAACGACTCTCCCCCTACGGTGTCGGCAACCATTCTTGAAGCGATTGGCGAGCTCTGCGCAGTGGGTGGCGAAGAAATGATGAGGTTCAAGGAAAAGCTCATGCCGATGATCATTGAGGCTCTCCAGGATCAGTCGTCTGTTATCAAGAGAGAAGCCGCTCTCCATACTCTGGGGAAGCTGGCAAGCAACTCTGGCTACGTGATAGCACCTTACCTCGAATACCCACATCTCCTTGAACTGCTCCAAGGCATTATTCGTGGAGAGGCCACCAACACCGAGCTTCGGCGAGAGACTATTAAGCTACTCGGAATCCTTGGTGCAATTGATCCATATAAACATCAGCAGGTCCAAGAGAAGAACCCAGATGCAAGCCTGCGCGTCGAGGCTACTCAGATGACAGATATTTCCTTGATGATGACGGGCTTGACCCCATCTAGCAAGGAGTATTATCCCACGGTGGTGATAAATGCCCTATTGGGTATTCTGAAGGACTCCTCACTGGTGCAATATCACCAGCCCGTCATTGAGGCTATCATGAACATCTTCCGTACCCTTGGCCTCGAGTGCATCTCTTTTCTCGACCGAATCATCCCTGCTTTCCTTCAGGTCATCCGGAGCTCGTCGGCAACCAAGGTAGAAAGCTATTTTGCCCAACTTGCCACGCTCGTTGGCATTGTCAGGCAGCATATTAGGGTTTACCTTCCCGACATTGTCGACATAATCCAGGAATACTGGTCCAGGGCGATGCTACAGTCGACCTTGATCTCGCTCATTGAGGCCATCTCAAAATCTCTGGAAGGAGAGTTCAAAATCTTCCTGGCCGGGCTTTTGCCATTGATGCTCGGAGTTCTAGAGAATGACAACAACAACAAACGGGCACCTTCAGAAAAGGTTCTACATGCCTTCCTTGTTTTCGGGACAAGCGCCGAAGAGTACATGCATCTCATCATCCCCGTCATCGTGCGGACATTTGAGAAGCAGGGCCAGACGGTGCTTATGAGGCGCATGGCCATTGAGACTATCGGCAAGATCTCCAAGCAGGTGAACCTGAACGATTTTGCAGCGAAGATCATTCATCCATTGACGAGACTGTTGGCCACGGGTGATCCAGCGCTGAAGCAGACAGCCGTTGATACCCTGTGTTCATTGATCCAGCAACTTGGCAGGGACTATCTACACTTTGCCTCTACCGTTAACAAAGCTCTTGCTGGGGTCGCGGTGAACCGCACCAACTACGACCAACTGCTTAGCAAGCTCCAGGCTGGCGAAACACTGCCCGCTCCGCTGAACGAGACCAGGTTCCAGTCGGACGAAACGCCGTTCGCAGACCAAGCCCCCAAGAAACTCGAGATGAATGCAGTACACCTGAAGGCAGCGTGGGACACGAAAGGAAAGTCTACTAAGGATGACTGGCAAGAGTGGATCCGCAGATTCAGCACGACGCTACTGGCCGAGTCGCCCAACCACGCACTGCGTGCCTGCGCGATGCTGGCGAATAACTACAACCCACTGGCCCGCGAGCTGTTCAACTCGGCGTTTGTCTCGTGCTGGAGCGAATTGTACGAGCAGTACCAGGAGGAGCTCATTTCTAATATTGAAAGCGCTATCAGGTCTGAGAACGTGCCTCCGGATTTGCTGGGCCTTCTACTCAACCTGGCCGAGTTCATGGAGCACGATGATAAGGCCTTACCGATAGATATTCGCACCCTAGGCAGGGAGGCAGCCAGGTGTCATGCATACGCCAAAGCGCTGCATTATAAGGAGCTCGAGTTTCTGCAGGACCACAACGGTGGGGCCGTCGAAGCCTTGATCGTTATCAATAACCAGCTGCAGCAGTCGGATGCGGCCATCGGTATACTACGAAAAGCACAAAGCTATCAGGATGCTCTGCATCTTAAGGAGACATGGTTCGAGAAGCTTGAGCGCTGGGACGAGGCTTTGGAGTTCTACAACAAGAGGGAGAAAGAGACCCCGGCGGGCACCTCGGTTCCGGTAGAGGTTATCATGGGCAAGATGCGTTGTCTACACGCTCTTGGCGAATGGGATACTTTGGCGCAGCTGGCAGGAGCAACTTGGTCGAACTCGTCCTCGGAGTTGCAACGACGCTTCGCACCGCTCGCAACAACAGCCGCATGGGGTCTCGGCAAGTGGGACTCGATGGATGCTTACTTGCAGTCGATGAAGCGTACTTCCCCAGACAGGTCCTTTTTCCAGGCGATTCTTGCTATCCACCGGAATCAGTTTGGAGAAGCTGTCCGCTGGATTGATCAGGCACGTGAGGGTCTTGATACCGAGATCAGTGCTCTGATGAGCGAGTCGTACACCCGTGCGTACACAACTATTGTTCGCGTGCAAATGCTCGCTGAGTTGGAGGAAATCATCACATACAAACAATGCGATGCCAAGAAACAGGCCACGATACGGGCCACATGGGAAGCCAGGCTTCAAGGCTGTCAACGAAACGTCGAAGTATGGCAGCGCATGCTCCGGCTGAGGGCTCTGGTGATCCAGCCTATGGAGAATATGCAGATGTGGATCAAGTTTGCCAATCTGTGCCGCAAGTCTGGCCGCATGGGACTCGCAGAGAAGTCGTTGAGGCAACTCATTGGAGTTGACGCCCCGATCGAACACACAGTGCCAGGCTGGGACATGACCGAGTCGGATTCAACCGAGCCAAGGAGGCGTGACACTGCTCAGTTCTCAACCCCCATCCCACCGCAGGTCACATACGCTGTTCTCAAGTACCAGTGGGATCTTGGGAACCAACCGGCACACAAAGGCAATGGGATTGCGGAGAAGTCACTCGATTGCCTGCGGGCTTTCGCACTGGAGAACGCGGCTCGTATCGAATCGGCAAGGCAACAGTTTACCATGCGCACCCCCTCAAACAACATGGAGCTAAACAATGGTCACATAAATGGTCACAATCAGTTTGCGCCGTTCCCTGAAGTTGCAGACCTCTCGCCAGATCATCATCGCTTCATCAAGGAGCAGACGACCCTGCTAGCCAAGTGTTTCCTGAGACAAGGCGAGTGGATGAAGGCCCTCAACAAAGACGATTGGCAATATACGCATGTCAACGACATCCTGCAGAGTTATCAGCAAGCCACGAGGTACAACCCAGACTGGTACAAGGCCTGGCACGCATGGGCTTTGGCCAACTTTGAGGTTGTCCAAGCACTTACCAACAGGACTTCCAACGATGCCTACCCTGTACACGCAAACCATGTCAACGTCATTGAACATGTCGTTCCTGCGGTCAAGGGTTTCTTCAAGTCGATTGCATTGTCTCAAGGGAGTGCACTCCAGGACACTCTACGCCTGCTCACTCTATGGCTCGCTCACGGAAGCACTCCTGACGTTAACCACGCTGTCACTGAAGGCTTCACAAAGGTCAACGTTGACACATGGCTGGAGGTTATCCCACAGCTCATTGCCCGCATCAATCAACCCAACCGACGAGTCCAGACCTCGGTACAAAACCTTCTGGCCGATGTTGGACGCGCTCACCCACAGGCTTTGGTCTATCCTTTGACAGTTGCCACAGAAAAGTCAGAACACTCCAAGAAGTCTGCCGCAGCAAGTGTTATTATGGAAAGCATGAAGCAGCACAGTCTTAGACTCGTCGAAGAGGCGGCTATTGTCAGCCGAGAGCTGATCAGAGTCGCGGTTCTGTGGCATGAAATGTGGCATGAAGGGCTTGAGGAAGCTTCCCGCCTCTACTTCGGAGACCAGGACATTGAGGGCATGTTCCGAGCCTTGGCTCCTCTTCATGAGGCACTTGATAAGGGACCCGAGACGCTCCGTGAAATCTCATTTGCGCAAGCCTTCGGGCGTGATCTCACCGAGGCTCGCGAATGGTGCAGACAATACCAGCACACTCGGGATATCAATGATTTGAACTTTGCCTGGGACCTCTACTACCAGGTCTTCCGACGCATCTACAAGCAGTTGCCGCAGGTGACTTCTTTCGAGCTTGCCTACGTCTCGCCCAAGCTGCTTCATGCCACAAACCTTGCACTCTGTGTCCCCGGAACGTACAAGTCCGGCCAGCCGGTTGTCAGCATTGCCTCTTTCGACCCAACCTTTGTTGTGATCAGCTCGAAGCAGCGCCCTCGAAAGCTTAACATGATGGGAAGTGACGGTGCTTCGTACACATTCCTGCTCAAGGGCCACGAGGATATTCGACAGGATGAGAGAGTCATGCAGCTCTTTGGTCTCTGTAACACACTGCTCGCGAGCGATTCGGAATCATACAAGCGGCATCTCAGCATCCAGAGCTATCCGGCCATCCCTCTGTCGCACAGTTCTGGTTTGCTTGGATGGGTCCCTAACAGCGACACTATTCACGCACTCATAAGGGAGTACCGTGAAAGCCGTAAGATCTTGCTCAACATTGAGCACCGCATCATGCTCCAGATGGCTCCTGACTACGACAACCTGACTCTGATGCAGAAGGTGGAGGTATTTGGCTACGCACTCGACAACACGACCGGCCAGGATCTTTATCGCGTACTATGGCTCAAGAGCAAGAGTTCAGAAGCCTGGCTCGAGAGGCGTACCAACTACACGCGCTCATTGGGTGTAATGTCCATGGTTGGTTATATCTTGGGACTGGGTGACCGACACCCGTCCAACCTCATGCTGGACCGTGTCACGGGCAAGATCATCCATATCGATTTCGGCGACTGCTTCGAGGTAGCAACCAAGCGGGAGAAGTACCCCGAGCGTGTTCCATTCCGACTTACGCGGATGTTGACGTACGCGATGGAGGTTAGCAACATTGAGGGTAGCTTCAGGATCACCTGTGAGCACGCCATGAGGGTTTTGAGGGAGAATAAAGAGAGTGTGATGGCTGTTCTCGAAGCTGTAAGTTTTTTTCTTGTCCCGATAAATTTCCTGCTCCGCATGGTCTCGTGACTGAAACTAATGCAATGTTCACCTACAGTTCATCCATGATCCGCTCCTCACCTGGCGTCTCACCAAGACACCAAGCAAAGCCGGTCCCAACTTTGATTCGGAGCGCGAACGCGATATAGTTGGTCCTGGTGCGACCCGAGCTCGTCGTCCTTCGATACTCGAAGGCCCTCCGGCAGAGATGATGGCGGCCGCAGCACACATGAACGGCGATGGCCCTAGAGGTAACCTTGCACCAGGTGGCCCACCGGGGACTGGTCGTCGGCGCGCAGGCACCACTTCGTCGGCAGCTATGGGCAGCAGCGTCGGCGGTACGGCCCAAGAGATGGCCGAGGTTCAAAACGAGCGGGCGCTTGAAGTTCTGGACCGGGTGCAGCAGAAGCTCACTGGACGGGACTTTAAGCCGAGCGAGGAGCTGGATGTGGTCGAGCAGGTGCACAAACTCATCAATGAGGCGACCAAGCTGGAGAATTTGTGCCAGCATTACATTGGATGGTGCAGCTTCTGGTAGATAAGCTTGCTACTGCTTTTGTCCAACCGACTCGGCCAGATCTTAATAGCGGGAGGGTGAGTGGTTTGTGTAAACAAGCGGGATAATTTGGTTGCTTATTTTGTTGACTGGTGAGAGATGTGGGAGATCAAAGGCGCCTTGTCAGCGCAGCAAGGCCGGGATATGCGAGGCGTTAGCGGGATATGAGTGTCCATGTGGTCTATTTCCTTTTTTTTGCACAGTTTTGCCTTGAGTTTTATTTTGCTTTAGGCATTGTACCATTACATACCATCAAACCAACCGTCAATTATTTCTTTTGCATGGGATCATAGGGTAGACACGGTGGGGTACTGGATTTTTTTATACTTGTTAGTCCGTTCTGGATTTTCCTCCTTGTTGCAGTCTTTTGTTGACAGTGCGAGTTATCACTGGAGCGGAGCGAAAAATATTTGAGTGCAAATAAAAGTCCAGTTTGCGCTATCTCGAAATTCGAGCAGATTTCGACGCCATACTCTCGACCTGCAAACACTCTTTATTCCTTTCGTGTCATCCACCCTGATGCCCTTCCTTCTCAGAGTCTCTTCAAAAAAAAAAAAAAGAAAGACAAGTTTGCTTTCCCCTCCACCGCCTCAAGGCGAACAGTGCTGCTACCCTTAACACGCAGCAGTCTTGATGTCGTAAACGGTCTTGCAGCCGATCCTGTTGCAGACGTTTGCGGCGTCGCAGCCGAGGTCGATAGAGGTTGTGGAGAGGTTGTCACAGCCGCACGGCTTGCTGACGGCGACGGTTGTGGTGCAACCAGGGACGAGGCAGGTTCGGCACTGTTGGGTGATTGTTGAGTATTATTATCTTGATCATAGTAGAAGAAGAAGGGATAGAGGGGAACGAGAAGAAAAGAAACAAGAAAAGAACGATCCTGGGGAAATCTTATATATCCGGATTCAGGAAATGGGGAAGAGAAAAAGAAAAAGAAAAAAAGAAAACTCTTACGGCGGTTGCAGTTGCGGTCAGCGTCGGGCAGCTCACGCAGGCGCGGGTCACGGTGGCGACCGACGTGATTGTCTGACGGACGGTCGAGATCGAGGTCGAAGTCGAGATAGCGGTCACGGTCGACACCGAGGTGCTCGTCGTCGTGGACACTGACGTGACGGTCTGCGTCTGCTTGATGGTCGATGTGAGGGTTATGGGGCACGCGCCGCCGCGGATGGTGGTCGGCGTCAGAGTGATCTGCTGGGCGGTCGCGAAGCTGGAGGTTTTTTTTTTTCATGTCAGTGCTGTTTTCTTTTCGACTTCCGCGCTTCAGTTGCTCTTTTACGAGATTTATTTGCGGATGCTTACGTGGCGAGCGCTCCGAGGATGAGAACGTGGAAGGAAAGCATCTTGTAAGGGTTCGTTTGCTTTGGATGTCGTCAAGATGAGAGAATCTATCGCGGGTTTGATGCATGTTGTGACGATCATGGCGGAATATGGAATCATTTTTTATTATTTATATTCATCTAGTCTACAAAACAAGCCTACTTTGACATGCAGCATGTAACTGGGAAATGTAACGGTGACAATGGCGCGGTCGTGAGGAGTGGTTCTGGATCAGGTTAATATATATCTTTCATTTATTTTATGTTGCTTTCAATATAGTCACGGACCGAGATTCTGGTTCGAGATATTGGAAGCTGAATAACGACATGCCACAAAACAAGACTCCAGGTGCCGAGGAACCGGTCCAGGAACCACTCAAAGAGGTTTTCCTGGGGACTTCTCATAACTGAGTCTAGATCTCTCTCGCCAGACCCAGCTGCACAAGTCTGGTAACCGAGATCTCTAGGGAGGAGGAGTTGCTCGTTGCTGCTTAAGCGAAAGACGATTTGTATTGTGCTTGATTACGAAGAAGGTGCATTTTTTTTTTCTCTCCTTCCCCCTCCTGTTATGGTTAAATATGCAGCTTGGCCCTGTGAGTGTCGGGAAAATATGACCAGGTTCCATGGCGCGGGTTTTTTTGGGGGTTATTTTCTTCCGCGGCTGAATGCAGGTTCGTCAGGCACCACAACCCGCACATATAAGATTTGTGGAGGGAGGCTACCATCTTTATGCTATAAATAGCTTTTGTTTTGTGCCTATAGCAACGGCCGAGGAAGGGATTCTTGATTGGGAAAGTCCGGGAGCCGGAGGCAAAATGACCACAACAGCAGAAAAAGAAATATAGGGGGTTGGAATCTCGGTGATATAACCGTCATCAATCGATTGTGGGCGTATGGTAGATTGGTCTTTCGTCATCAACGTCTAGGCCCATCAAATAATCTCCCACATTACTCCTGAAGCTTATATACAGATTTCTGGATACACATTCTTCCTGCATTTTATTCATTCTCTTCTTCTCACACTTGTAAAGCGTTTACATCAAAGATGTACTGGTCCTTGCCATTCTTAGTTATGGAATGAAACTTCCATTGACCGAGATCAATCGGGTAGCAGGCCCAGTTAAAAATCATTCCACAAAACGGGATTTTTATAGACTCCAAATTCGAATCCAAATCCCCACTTGTGTCAATAATTCTCTGAACCATGGGTTTGTGATTTTTTCTGATGAGAGTAAACTCGCAACCACTGCCTCGGACAACACCACCCACCACATGGCCGAGAAGCCGACGGACCTGTACGAACTCTTGTGGGTTCGTGTTTACTGCGTAAACGGCCGGGGAAAGGGCCATTATTATGGCGGCGATGGTGGTAAACAGGCTGTGAGTGTACATGATTGTAATCTTTCCTAAACCCTGGGCGAAAGCTGCTTAGAAGAATATCGTTTTCGAGAAAGTGATTTAAAAAAAAATGAAAACGTTGAGTTTCTGGAGCAAAGTTGTAAAGGGTAGATGAAGGATTTTTTTTGGAATCGAAAAACAACCCAAGGAATACATGTTATATATCTATACCTCCATAGGTTTACCAAAAGTTAATCAAGTCAATCATAGATTTAATGCATAATGGGCTATATATTTAGACTGCTTAAGCATTTTCCCTTATATTCCGGCCTGTCCTGGAATTGCAGCATTGATCCCAAAAAAGAAGAACGAAAACAAAAAGCCAAGGGTGTGGGCTCGGGGCGAAAGGCAGCTATGGTTGCAACGAAATACGATACTTCTGAGTAAAACTTGGCTCCTGGCTAAAACTTTTACTATTCGTAATCTCTCGGATGAGGAAATTCGTTTTACTTCGAATATATAATGAATAATATATACGCTTTAAATATACTTGTTATAATCCTGGGGAATTAAGTGCTGCTAAATTATCGGATTCTTGCCATAATCTGTTATCCCTTCGAGCAGACTGTAACAATGCTTTGTTTACATATTAATACATGTGGGAGACCTGTGGTGTAAGCCACAGTTGCAAAGTTTGATCTCAGGTCTATAAATTCCCACAAGCTAAATATCGTAGAAATGCAGGAGTTCAAGGGCTAATTAATACAAACCAGGCTATATCTAATGAATCCGGCTTACAACGCATAAAAGCCAGGCCTCTTAACGATTATTTTCAGCTTCTTTCAGCTCTCCTAACACGCTCGCATGTACATAATACTGTTCGTTATTGATATGATATTCCACCCAACCTTTCGGTTTGCAGTTTTGGTCATATTCCTGATTGTTACCCTTTATCTCCACCTGTCCATGATAATCTTCTTTAAATTGGCCGGTTCCCGGACTATATAGGTAACTGAAGTAGTGGCAAAAGCGAGTAGGTTTATTAACATCCTTACTGGGGCGGAGGGCCAGAAAGGTCTTGCGAACATATACTTGTAGGCCATCTGCTGCATAAACGGTCGGGAAAATTGCCATGGTGGCGGCGATAATGGCAAACAGGCTGTGAGTATGCATGGTTTTTTTGGTGTTTTTTTTCGAATCTGGGCGAAAAACAGTTAAAGTACCGAGGTCTGGAAGGTACTGGGGAAGAACAAAGGAATGAAGTGTTGGAATCCAGTAATAAAAGCTTGCAATAAGGGAAATGAACAACATGGAATTGGCAAGCCCAATAAGATTTATATAGTAAATGCAAAGAATAAAGAAAATAAAAAATAAACCCAATATAACTTAAAGTAGAATGACTAGGTAATTTAACAGGCCTAATTTTAGAATATTCCAAAATAATTGTCATGGGCCAAATGTGTCCCGTCCGAGTAATTTGTTTTTGTTAAGCGGCGTCTCCGATAATGCTGGCATTAACAACACAAAGAAAAAGCTCACTTTGAAGGTATTTTTAATACTTTGTAGTACGGGGATAAAGCATCTCGAAAGGAGATGTCGACCCCAGAACCGGCTATCGTGTAATGGCATTTTCCAGGGTCTCCCATGTCCACCGACTCGCACAAAGCCGCAAATCTTGGCTATGAAGATGCATGTGCCTAAATTCTGCCTTTCGTTTTTTTTTTTTTTAAAAAAAAAATTACAATACATGCTTCCATTGGATACAAAGTAGTAGTGCAGGCATCACAACTAGCTACATATTCCCGGAAACAAGCTTATGCATTACCACGAACAACCCTCTCAGCTCACTGAACCTCTATCATGGCTACACCAAGGGCAGGTTGCCATTGATTCAGATCGTCGAGCTTGATGGGCTGCGGAGTCGGCTTGGGCTGAGGCTGGGCGGGACAATTAGGTCCCTTCCGAGAGTCTGGATCGTTAAAGGCAATTTTCGGCTTGTTGGGCCCGGAACCAGTAGGTTTGGGCTTTGGCTTGATGGGCTTGGGTCTAGTCAGAAGGCCTTCAGAGTCTTGATCGCGAAGGGAAATTTCGGGCTTGTTGGGACCGGAGCCAGTAGGTTTGGATTTCGGCTTGACAAGCTTGGGTCTAGTCATTGGGTTCTCGGTGTCCCTGTCGACAGGAGCAATGTTAAACTTGATGATGAGGAATATATCCTGCATTTTGTCTGGTTGTTCCTATTGTTGTTGGAAGGTGTTTAGTATTATTTTTTGCTGTCTTTGTCCCTTGGCTGGTTGTGGGATTATGATTCAGGGGTAGAGACAGAGCTAGAGACAGAAACGTTGTCGGCTTTTATAGCAAGAAAAGAAGACGAGCACGACAGTCTAATAAAGTGTGTCACTGCTATTTCTGAGGATCACCACTGCCCATCTATTAACTCGCAGATGTGCGGCCTGTTAGCAGAGCAAGTGGTGGCCATGATTGGATGCGTCGAGACATGGGACAAAATATTGAAAATAATGCTGAATGTTTGAGCGAAGTCAATAATGAAGGCGAGATTCCACATCAAATCTCTTTACCTGCATGCGACTCGAACCCTGACATTGTCCTTGTGCGTGTTCGCCGTGGCATCCGTCTAGTCACAGCTGCATGCGACATGTCCACCAAGCAGGATAAATACCCCCTTTTTTTGCAAGACTCTCCTGCTGAACTAACAGCTATTAGTGAGTAAATCAACCCGCACTCAAGTGAAAAACAAAACCTAAACCTAAACCACCCCCTTCTCTCTCACCATAAAGTCCTGACCAACAACCCTCCCATCCGGCGCGACAAAATCCATCCTCTGCACCGTCACGAACCCAAACCTACCATACAGCGCCTTGGCCCCCGGCATGGCCTCGAGGAACGCCGCCTCGGCGCCGACCAAGCCGACGCCCCACCGCATCAGCATCCCACCCGCACCCCTGCCCTGGTCCTCGGCCCGCGTCGCGATCAGCTCCAGGTACCAGTGCGGCCTGTCGCCCATGATCTCGGCGTGCTTGGCCGTGATGCCCGTGAAGAACTCGTCTGCGAACGCCGGGTCGCCGTCGGCCGGCCAGATGGACCGCGGCGGCGCGGCCGGGACGGAGGTCGTGTTGGGGTCTGGCGAGGGGGATACCCACTTGGCGAAGGCGATTATTCTGCCGTTGGGGCTTGCGCTGCCGTCGTCTTTGGGGGATGATGATGAGGAGCAGGTTTGCGAGTCGACCACTACGGCAAAGTGGGCGCGTGGGTCGTTGATCTCCTCGTCCAACATGTCGATCCATAGTTTACGGGCGGCGGCTGATGATTCGGGGAAGACGATCTGGGTTAGTGGCGAGGAGGCAAATGCGGAGAAGTAGACCGCCACCATTTCTGGCACGTCTGCTGATGTGGCTGGACGCAAATGGAGAGGCATTTTTGTTGTTTTAGGTGATGGTTGTTGGCTTATAAACGGGTTTGTTTTGTTTAGTGACGATGATATTTGTCGGTTTTTAGTTGATAGTATGAGGTAAAATGATGGAGAGGAGTGATCGTAACTGGGTTGATTGAGTTTCGCTTCTGGATGATCCCATCTCGTTCTAATTGCAAGTTTCGTTCTTGCCAGGGAGGAGGGATTTATATAGCATTATCCAATTGTGCAAAATTTGCATCTACATAAAGGCCTATCACGGCGAGACCGTTTGATTATCGCCATTTTTGGCAAAGAAAGGCACTAGTTCTAGACACAATCGGCGTGAGTAATAAGTAAAAAGAGGAGAATCTCACCAGGTATGTTCCATGCAGAGCCATGCGCTTCGCAACTAAGCACCAAGTGACGTGCATAGTGGTTGTGGCTTACCTGCATGCGCCAGCTCCACTTTGACAGACAGACCGCATCGCCTGACCGAAAGGGTCGAACAACTCCAGCTAGACGATACCCATGGTCTCCGGGGTGCCTTAATGTCGGTTTCTTGGTTATTCTAAATGCTTAGTAGTATATTGTACACAAACTCTGCAGTTGAGCCATCTGCCGAGCGAGGCCTTACTCCGTAGGAACCCATCATCAAAAGTAATGCAAAATGTGGTACCTGATGCTTTACCCCTGAAATAACCGTTGGAACGCCACTCGCCCATCCAGCCCCGATAAACATTATACATTGGTCCTCCCAAAATTGCTTCTTGGATTACACATTGGGTGAGAGGAGATCGTACTTCACGCAACGCTCGACCTGTGCAGACAATAGCCATTAGTATAAGATTCGACCAAACATGCAAAACGTGGACGGATACTCACATCTTCAATACTCGCCTGCAGGAACCTCCTCGCCTCCAACCCGAACCAAAACTTGATCATGCTCAGGTCACCCTGCTTGAGCATCTGCCCGCCGCTTTGTGCGCTGAGCTCGCGCAGGATTGGCAGCGAGCTGCTCAGCAGGTCCAAGTCTGGGTTGAGACTCCTGCCGATGCCCTCTAGCAGTAGGATGCTGATTACGACGTTGACAAAATCGCCCTCGACGCGGACATGATGCGTACGGACCATCGACAAGACGCTCTGTAGAATGTCGCCTATCTTGACGTTGCCCAGCGCCAAAGTTGACGACTTGACGTCGAGCACCAGCTTTTGCATCTTGAGCGCAAAGACCTCCTTGTCCAGCACAGCGTCCGGCTGCCGACACCGTTCGCACATGAGCACGCCAGCCCGGTACCCATCAAACTCGGCAACGGCTCGGAAGAGGTCCAGGAAGTTCCGCCGGTTTTTCGCGTTCAGTTCGGTTACCAGACCTGTGTCGATGAAGATGAGCTGCGGTCGGAAGCCTTCTTCGTCGATTTTGCGCAGCTCGTCCTCCCACGCCGCTTTGTTCTCGCGGCCTTTATGTGGCCGCAGCCGGGAGAGAACCTGCTCAGTCACATCTACTTGTGACTCTGAATTTTGTGGTGGTTGATTTGGCGGCCCCTCATTCTGTGTTCGGCGCTTGAGCGACATTTGCGGCAGGTCGGGCTGCGCAGCCTGGTAAAAGCGCACCATAATGTTTCCTGGGTGCAGGTCGGCATGCACAAAGTTGTCGAGGAGCAGCATGCGTAGGAATGCGTCGAGACCTTCGGCTGCGATGTCGTGCTGGAAAACGCCGCCACCATTCTCCAAAAAGTCGGCAAGAGGAATTCCTTGCGCAAACTCCTCCACCAAGACGTTCCGAGTTGTAAACTCGGCATAGGGGAAGGGGAACCAGGCGGTCGAGCGGTCGCGGAAGTGCTTTCTGAACAGGCTCAGGTTGGCAGCCTCAATGCGCAAATCCAGCTGCAGTCGCATCATCTCGCCAAATTGGTCCACCTCGTCGGGTAGCGATAGCCAGTGGATAGTGGGAATGGCGTTGAGAACTCTGGCAAAGAACCCCATAATGCGCAGGTCACGCCGAACCGTTCGTTCCACACCCGGGTGCAGCACTTTGATCGCCACATAAGATGATGGTACGCGCTTCGGCGTGCTCTTGAACACCGTCTCGACGTTCTTTCTCACCTTGCGTCCGGCCGTTTGTTCATGGCCGACCAGATCCACATCGCCGGGCGCAGCAAGATCTGGCTTGAGCTTGGCACGGTAAACCTGCGCGATAGCCCCGACACCCAGTGGCTTCTCGTCAAACTCGTCAAATATCTCGTCGAAAGGCCTGCCGTCGAATGCAGCCTGTACGATGCGCTTGGTGGCGTGCATAGAGTGTGCCGGCGCGTGTGAGTGCAGCCTGGCCATGGTCTCGCACATCTCGGTTGGGAATATGTCAGACCTCGATGCAGCCCATTGGCCGAGCTTGATAAAGGCCGGACCGGCGAGCTCCATGCTCTGGACTAGGAACCCGTACCACCATAGCGTACCGCTCCTCTCGTTATCCTTATCCGGTAACCTGCGACCGATCCAGATAGCCGGCACGGCAAGTATGACGGGGACAAAGATGCAAACCAAATGCAGGAAGCGGAAGCCTGTGCACAAAGGCTCCCAGAGGTACAAGTCGAGGAATAATACGATGCCGTGGCGCGCGCGGGAGAGCCCGTGGTCGTCGTCGTCTAAGCGCTTAGCAATCTCGTCACGAGACGCGGCCAACATTCGATCCTCGCCTGTCTCCTCCGCATCGTCGTTTTCTTGCTCGGATAGCTGAACGAAGGCCGCGGTTCCCAGGGTGGCTGCGCCTGTGCCGCCTATCTTGGACATAAGAATCCTCCTTTGCCCGTTGTTCCGCTGGCCGCCGCCGTGATGCGACGCTGTCCTTCTTCCTACCAGCTCATTAAAACATGACTGTTTCGGTATGCTGGACCTATTGTCGCCGCCGCATCGAAAGTTTCTGGTTGCGCCTCGTGCATCGTATAGTCGGGCTATTATTGAACTTCTGAAAGGTCGGGAAGCGACACGAGGAGCGAGGCACCGAAGGCCCAGGGGTTGTAGGAACATGATCGAAGTCGGTTCGGTCAATGTTCGCGGGAGATGCAAATAATGCCGCGCCGGGCAGTCGCTCTATCTTGACATTGTATATCGTATATGTTGTCTCTTGTCTATGGCGGGACTGGTGGCGGAGAGGGAATGTGCCGGAAGAGCATCCACAAAGTGGTGGTATTGACCTCGAGTAAAACGAGCGGATTCACTCAATCAATGACGAATCAATGCATGGTGCTAGAGCTAATCTATGGTGTGGGACAAATCCGATCAAATGTGACAAGCAGGGCCCGTTGTCTGACGTAATGATTCCCCTTTGCCAAAGGACAATCCCTGCAAATTAAGCATTGCTTGATCATCTGGAAGAACCCGAAAAATTCCTTATCGATGGACTGGACTGGACCCGACCAAGCCTGGAATTTCAATGCGCCCAAGTTTATTGGAGAGAAAAGTTGAGCAGGAATCGACTTGCTGTAAAAAAAAGACAAAAAAATAACATTCTGATTGTTTGCAAAAGATTTCAACGACAACAACACCCTCAACTATTCCAACTATTCTAAACCCTAAATTCCCCTGCAAGTTTGACTTGCTCCATCCATACTTTACTTTGCCTAAGACCACCTAGTCACATCAACCATAAAAACCAAAACACCATGGGCTGGTTTTGGTCAGACAGTCCCGCGCCGCCTGCGTCTGCGCCGGCCGCACCACACCCTGCCACACCCGCCGGAACACCACCAGTAAGTATTGAATCACATTCGTAGTATACGGTGTCGACAAACCAAATATCAAAACAATCCAGTACTAACATCTGGCGTCATGATAGCCCGGTTGCCCGATGCACAAGAAGACGATCGACGCCCTGAACCCAACAGCAGCAGCAAACAACACCAGCTCGACTCAAGCAACACCACCGTCATCATGCCCCGTCGCCCACGACCAGGCCCCGGCACAGAAACAGCAGTCTGCCCTCTCCCGCCTCAACCCCCTCAACTACATGTTCCCTGACCTCTCCAACGCGCCGGCCCCGAACCAAACCATCGCGCTACCCACAGAGCGCGAGAACTCCACCATCCCACGCGGCGGCGGCGAGGGCAACTGGGAGTACCCGTCGCCGCAGCAAATGTACCACGCCCTGCTGCGAAAGGGCTATACCGACACGGACCCCACCGCCGTCGAGGCCATGGTAGCCTGCCACAACTTCCTCAACGAGGGAGCCTGGGCCGAGATTGTGGACTGGGAGAGGCGCTTCAGCAAGGGACTGGTCCGCGGCTGGCAGATCAGCCGTCAGGGTGAGGAGAGGGCCCCGCAGATTCTGCGCAGGCTCGAGAGGGACGAGGGCGCCGAGCCCGTCGTCCCTAGCCTCGTCAGGTTCCAGGGAAGGCCCAAGGATATGACGCCCAAGGCGGCGTTTTTCCAGGTTATGGGCTGGCTGTATCCCTCGAAGTTTGAGTGAGTGCCCTTGCTATTTATTTCATCTCTTTCTCCGGGAAAATCTATCTATATGTGGTGCGAGTAACTGACCTTATTTCTCAACCTTTCTCCGCATAGAACCGAGCCGCCTTTTGATCGTCATGACTGGTACGTCCAGCGAGACATCAACGGCCAAAAGAAGGAGGTCCGCTACGTTATCGATTACTACTCTGGTCCGCCAGAGCCCACCGGCGAGCCTGTCTTCTACCTCGACGTGCGCCCTGCTGCCACACCGACCGGTGCGGCGGAGCGCCTCATTAGATGGGGCAGCGACGTCTGGTGGCGTGCCGCTGGCCTCGAGGCCAGGGAGCAGCAGCAAGGCAAGGCCCAGTAGTGAAATTAGGCTTTGGCCTCGACGTTCTACGGGCCCGATTTGCTAATGCGATGATATGCGATGAGTTTTGCGGGGGAAGACTTGTTTATGCTAACAATGTACCAAAAACACAAAATCCCCTCCCCCTTTGTTTGGACAGGCAGGGCAGGGTTTTCTCTACTCTCTGTATGATATTTTATCCGGGATAATCACATTTATCCCTGATGTACCTAAGTTATAATAATGCTGTATTGATACCTTGACGATACGCAGGACCGAGTTCGAAACCCCATTATGGCTGGTTTTTTTGGTGAACAGATTCGTTACTTTCACCTGACACAAACATCTGACACGTTGTAATATCATCAAGGGGCAGCTTTATTATACTGTGCTATTACACAATTATTTACTACCGAACATGAAAGCCCGTTATATTTCATTAGTTCACGAGCGGACGGTAGCAAGCTGCGTGACCTGATCCAGCAGATCCTTGCTCTCCCTGGGCGAGTTCTTGAGGACCTTGTCCCTCAGGTGGTCGATGTCCTGGGCAGCTGCCGCGGGAGGGTTTCCCTGGGCGGTCTGGATTCTGCTGATCTGCATGGCCAGGAAGAACTTGGGAATCTTGATGGGGGCGAAGTTGCCGCCGACGGAGCGGATGCCTGCCTCGGTGGCCGTGTAGACGTCGGCCTGCGCCTGGAACTTCTTGAGGTCGGTGCTGGCGAGCGGCGTGGCCGTCTTGAAGTTTGCCAGCGCAAAGGCCAGCGGGCTCTGCTTGGAGTCGGCAAAGTTGATCTTGCTGAACGAGATGTCTCCCTCGGTGACGTCGGGCACGCCGTCGATGGTCTTGACGGCGGCGTTGCACGTGACCCTCGGGGCGATGGACGTGGCCGCGTCCGTAACCTCCTTGGGGAGTGTCGTCTTGCCGACCAAGAAGCAGGCACCACCAGCCTGGCGCTCGACCAGATCGCGCTCGACCAGAGGGACTAATTTGGGTGCGGTTGGTCAGTTCACTGATAAGTTGCCAAGTTGGGAAGAGTGGGGATGTCTACGGGTGCCTACCGGCAAGGGCGCACGAGGCGCCGAAGACGAGGGCAGCGAAAGAGAACTTCATCTTGAAGAAGAAATAAGGGTGGAGACTGCTTTTTTTGGATTACAGATCAAGCTTAAATGATGATATAAAAGAGGCACCCTTTCCAGAAGGTAACCGTGAACGAAAGTAAAAAGTTGGTGGAAACCGACCGGATCAACAGATCAACAGTGAAAAAAAAAAGAATGGGATGGTAAGAAACGACGAGAAACAAGATCCAGATGGAGAGGCTCTTGCGTGCTCATTTAAAGGCATTCGCGGAACGCGTTTGCCGGGAGAGCCCATTTCGTTTACCTACAAGGAGCGGGGCCAAAACTGCATGCACGCTTCAAAAGTTTGGTTCACATTGGGTAGTTCCATCGCGGGACAGCTATTTTGTGGTCATCATGCCCCCTGCACGAGGATTTTAACAAGGCAAAAGGTTGTTTCAACCCCCGAAGAATTGGTTGGCAGACCTTGACGTGGAGAAGATCAATGAGGCTCTTCTGCAGAAAATAAGCGTTTGGGACAGGATTCAGGGGACGAAGGGCGGCTGCGCTAGGTTGATTCGGGCATATCTGATACAAGTTGAGACGAAAACTCCTATCCTTCGACTCCACACTTTGGATTATGCTTAAGGAGCGACGGATAAGTTGGCGTAGAATGTAGGAATATTTACTGGGGGGCCTGCCATCTGTAACACAACGAACTGCATGTTATAAATCTAAATTTGGTGTCATGTTCGAGATATAATCTTAAATCTTAACGAATCATTATTTTATTTACGCATACCTAAAAGGCACTTCACGCCATGGAGGACGAGTTCTTTTACATTTTTGAAAGACTGATGGTTGGACCAATCAAGCGCTTATAATAACGCACGGACTACTGCACGGGTCGCAGTCCCCTTTCTGTTAGCGCGGACCAATAAGATCTGGCATCGAAGCTCTAGTCTCCACAGATAGCCGCGAGATTTTCCCCATCCCTGCTCCAAGTTACTGTGGTACCTGTGGTACAGCGCCCTCAACAGTGCAAGCAGGAAAAAAAAAAAAGCAACAGAAATTTTCAAGCGGCTAGTCAAGCCGATTCAATCGATCGCACGCATCGCAACTGTCGTTACTCCCGGTCGCCGTTTGCTGGTCCGATCAAAACCTGTAGGGTTGCTACCTTAGATGCAATAGAGCTTATCCCAAATATAACTCACCAAAATTTTATCACCCTGCATGAGCAGAGGCATCCCGACCCCCCATACTGTATCTAATTGATCACTTGATCGGTCACGAGGGGGTAGGCTCATCAGTGGGACGGACCATGGAAGGAGCTGGCGATAGCTTCACATCGGCCTCAACCACCACCACCACCCGCCTCCACATCACCCCTCTAGACCCTGATCTGCTCAAGGTCATCATCCCCGCCAAGGCCATCCCCGTCGCTGCGAACATCTCGTACCATACCCTCGAGACCTTTCCCGAAAAGCGTTACGGCTTCGTGGACCTGCCGACCGAGGAAGCCGATCGCATAAAGAAGAAGCTCAACGGCGCCGTCTTAAAAGGTGTCAAGATCAGGATTGAGAAGGCGAGGCAGAGCAAGGAAGATTTAATCATGGCACGGCGCAAGGAGGAGGAGGAGCGGTCTGGCGACAAGGACAAAAAGACCAAGAAGGAGAAGGTACCCAAGGAGAAAAAGGATCGCAGCAAGAAGCGCAAGAGGGATGATGAGGAGATTGCTGGCGTCGAGCTTGAGGAGGGTCGCAAGGTCAAACGTGGCTGGACCGTTTCGCCCAAGGAAGCACGCGAGGCCAAGTCTAAAGACAAGAGCAAGAAGAAGGATAAGGACAAGGACAAGGCAAAAGACAAGAAAAAGCGCAAGGAGCAAAAGTCTGTCTACACCGAGGGTCCCGAGTGTCTGATCAGGACGGTGCTGCCAGCGACAGCTCTCGCTGAACAGGATGGCTCGGTCAAGAAGCGGAAAAAGAAGGACAAGACTGTCGTGATACACGAGTTCAAGAAGACAAAGACGTTTCCCACGTTCTTGAAGAGTTCCACATCGGCAAATTCTATTCCGACAGAGTACGTAGAGGGCACCGGCTGGGTTGATCAAGATGGCAATGTTGTGGAGGCTGTGCGGTCGACGCGGTCTACAGGACGAAGGCGGAAGGAAAAGTCGCCATCGCCACATACGTCGTCGGCAGTGGAGGGCGATGCACAAGATGATCCTAAGCCGACGTCCGCAGAACCAGATGCTGAGGATACCACTAGTTCCAGTGGCAGTGACACGTCATCCGATGAGGAAAGCGAGGAGGAGGAAGCCTCTAACGAGATCCTACCACCGATGAAACTTCGACCGGACTCCATATCTATCCCGGAGACACCTTCACCTTCGAAGGATGAAGCCATGAGTGCGGTGTCGAAAACACACTCACCTAGACCCAAGTCTGCAAGCTCCGTCATGAGCTTGACAATCAAGATACCGCCGGCTACACCCGTCACCCCGGGCAAAGCCTCGGTACACCCACTGGAAGCACTCTACAAACGACCTAAGCCTGACGGAAAGGAATCCTCGGCCGTCTCGGAGGAGAAGCCCGGATTCACTTTCTTTGGTGGGGAAGACTTTGAGGATCAGGATATGGAGGACGAAGCCAACAGCGGCGCTTTACAGCCACCCATGACTCCATTCACGCGCCAGGACTGGGAGCATCGCAATATCCGCAGCGCGGCACCGACGCCGGATACGGCGCACCACAACCGCAGCTTCAGGTTCTGGCCGCCGCCTGGTGAGGAGGATGATATTGCCGAGGACGAAGAGGAGGAAGATGGAGATGACGACAACGAAGCCGGTGATAACAACGGCTCAGCATCTGAAGCGGCCGCTGCAAGCGGCGAGAAGGCGCCAACCACGGACTTCCAGAAATGGTTTTGGGAGAATCGTGGCGATCTCAATCGCTCCTGGAAGAAGAGGAGAAAGCTGGCAGGCAAGGAGAAGAGGTATAGGGAAAACCGGTCGCGGGCAAGTAGGGCCGTCTAATGGATGGATTCAGGGTGCTTATGCTATTTGCTAGACTGGATGATGAATAGTATTGGCATCAATCATGTATCTGCAGACATTTTCTAGACATGCATGGGCTAAACTCTGCGGTTTGATGGAACTGACATAGACCATGCACCGACACTTAAGGCGCCTAATAACACGGATTGTAAATAATCATTGCGCTAGGGGGACGAGGTGACCATGCATCATCCATTTCAGCCAGCATTGATGCAGTGATGTGGATAGTGGATAGGTAGCCAAGCCAACTAGGCATGTAGCGTTGCGATTGCGAATGACGCAAAGGTATACTATACTGTACTGCATCATATATTAGGCTAGTTCCCTTATCCACCATGACGGCCCTGAGGCTGATCCCTCAGGACGGACGGCGCCGGCAATAGTAATATGGACTTATGTAATGCTGATCAACGCTCTTATGAGTATAGTTGTCAGGGGAATTACCCAAAGGGGCAATTGTTCCTGACGGAACGCCTCGGCTGACGATGACGATCTTTTTTCTTACTTTTGAGCTGCATTTTTCATGTGAACAAGGAGAGAACAAAAAAAAAAAAAAAAAAAACCGGATACCATAGAAAAGTGATATGTTCACCATTTGTCATCTTAAACCTAGCTATAGTCTAGGATAAGACGTCACTCCCATGGTCTGAACTTGCATTTACCAGGCATACAGTAGAAATTCGAGAACCAGACGAACATGCAGGCCATGGGTAGCAATATGCAAGAGGGGAGAATAATTCTCCGATCCAAAGACCCGGCATAAACGCTACCTCAGGTGCGTTGCTGGTTTTCCATGCATAATCCGTCCTGTCGAGGAAAAATTCTCGAAATTCCTTTGATCTTGGAGAAGGGGGGGTGTGGTTTTGCCCAGGACCAGGACCTCGACCATAAGATATCACTACCTATTTACCTAGGTACTTTCCAACTGAGCTGAAACTTGCTTATCATTCTTTTTTTTTTTTTTTTTTTTTTTTTTTTTTTTTTTTTTTTTTTTTTTTTTTACTTTCCATTTTCAAGTGTTCGCGGGGGGAAAAAATAACACTTGATAACTTTCTTGATAATGCAAGCGCGGGGGTGCTTCACCATATCGGGAAAAGCCGACAAGACTTTCTTTCACCGGTCGGGTCCCCACGTGGCTACGCCGACTCTGGAACAAATCTCCTGGGGATATGCAAACTCTTTCTCACCGAGGAGAGAAAACGAAAAGAGGGGCCGGGCCGGGAAGAGTACCACTTGGAATAAGAGAAAAAAAAAAAAGGGGGGGAAGGGAGAGAGGAGAGAGAAAATCAACCCGCACGGAGCTTTACCTCAGCGCTGGTATCCGAATCTGGGCCCTACTGTAGAGGTATGTTTTTACTGTTGCAGCGAAAGGTGTGATGACTTGGTCATCTATATGCTTTATACTCTGATAGATATTTTGCAAAAGAGACAATTACAACCTTAGATTGGCGTCGAGATCTTCAAGATTGGAATATGAGTACATACGGGTAGCAGCAGGTGATCACTGTACGGTACATATTGGTCGCGATTGTTATGAAATGATTCAAACACACACAGGCATTTCCTTCTGTTCCGTCTGCTTGGTCCCCTGGGGTGCGGTTTTTATTCCGCGAATCCAGCCTTTCTTGCTTCGCGGATCTCGGGCTTGGCTGCTGATGGTGACAGGCCTTGACAGAATTTGTGGTTTTTTTTCCGTAGTTGCCGCCGAATTCTTGGCGAAGAAAAGACTAGCTATGTCCTCGCAAGTTTTGCACGCCCCCTTGAGAAAAACTGACCAAAGGCGCATGCAGGAGAACTACTACAAAAAGAATTATTTGAAGGGGAGAGGTCCGTGTAAAAAAATCATCTCTGCTGTCCTGATTTTTCTTACAGTTAACTAGGTACTACACTATTGTGTGTGTGGATATCTGTTTCGTTTTGAATTCTGTCGATATGCACTACAGTACATGAAAAAAAAACCCCCCCAAATACAAAAATAACACCTAAAAGGGGGGAGGTCACAAAAGAGAAAGAGTCATGTGCGCGGGATGCCTTTGTATTTGTAACGCCATCCCACTCACGCCTTTGGTTCCTTTTTAAGAAACCCATCCCGCGTAAACCAGTAGGAATCTCCAAGACGGGGGAGAAAAGTTACAAACCCCTGCTCGACAACGTGCTGGACCCCGTAATAACTTCATATATTGTAACGTCAACTAGTCTCGACTAGGAATGTTGCCCACCTAGGTAGAATCACAACAGCAAAGATTTTTTTTTTTCCTTTTGGGTCTCCTTTTTTTCTCCTTCTGTTCTCTATGCCTCTCATTCTTTCGCTCTTCTTACCAGGGATTTTATGTTCATCTTGACTTTGACCGGTTCTCTCACACCGGATGCAGTCCCAAATTCTGAAAAGGCCTGGATTGCAACTCGACGCACACTTTTTTGCTTTTTTTTTTGTTCACCCTTGAGCCGAACCATTGTTCATGTATGTTGAACGCCTCTGTTTGGCTTTGAAAGGATTTCGTAATTTGCCAAAACAGCAAGGGGACAAACGGGGAGGCATCAATGATAATATCAAAACAAACTCAAGAGATAGAGAGAGAGAGAGAGAGAAAAAAAAAGGAAGGAAATCCTGGTGGTTTTGGTGTTGTAATAACCGTTTTGCTGACCCAGTGACGACAAAATGACCAGAACCATAGATCAGCATAAACTGGGCGGGACGGCTCGGGCGGGACGGCTTGACAGGTTGTCAAATCGCAAATATTACAGCTAGCCACTCCAGCTCCAAAAAATGATATAGGATATGCACTTGCCAAGACCTAGAGTGAGATGGCTTTATGTAGCGTCGATTTGGGTGGAAATCTGACATAATATCTATGTTCTTACGCGGTACGTCGTAGAGAGTTTGTGGTAGACGATCATCCGTCTTTCGGACCTTACAACGATTACCAGTTCCTTATCACAACATGTCGTCCAAACGAATGCGATATCAGGCCCCTTGGGGGGAGTACAATTTGTGAATCTGATTGCATACGTCTGCACAGGAAATAAGCTCTCTTATTCTTTCCATCCCCACATATGCACTTCCTGGAATGGACTTGGTGCAACATTTCTTCTGCAAACCTGGCACGCTTCCAATACGAGTACGGACCTCCGGATGCCATATACTAGAGGTCCCAACGTCCGACCGCGACATGCGCCTGCTACCTTGAACCACGTAAGGTGGAGAGAATAGTGACCGCGTACCACGAGACTTAAAATTGAGGAGCAACCGCAAAACTTATCTGGATAACCGGGGTCTATGTCAAGGAGTACCGGCCGGCATCGTTCCCTTCAGTACCTTGTATCCAGTCAATATGCCTTGCTGAAGTTACCGACATGACGGTCTCCGCCAGATTTGCCGTCACTATATTGGGATGAGCAGCCCTGGCTAGCTGGACTTCTCCACAACGAGAAAAACTCTACTTGCGTCAGATACCTGCCTCCTTTCTGCATTGCGAAATTTCATCCGGGGGCCTTGACATAGCACACCATGTACAATGGAATGGACATTGTACTTTATCGGGACAGGGAGTGCGATGCAAGAGCGTGAATCGCTTGATGATTCGTAGCCGATACGCTCGCTAGAAACAGATTGCATATTGATACCGAGCAACCCCCGAGGGTTTCGCAAACCTTATCGGTGTAATTGCGTAAGCTCCAATCGGCCTCGTATACGTTCTGGTAATAGTGCGTTTAGGGGAGATCAAGCAGCATAGCCATTGGCAGCTGGTAGTTGTCGTGATTTTGCCAGGCTGGACTTTGATCATACAACTGAGTTCAGGCCAGTCAAGGACCATCGAGGCCTCTGAGCGACAAACCATGGGTTACCGGTAGATGGTATCCAACGATATGAGCAACATCATACGTAGCGGGCAGCCCAGGGGCCTGGATCTAACCTTGATTGGTAGGTTGATGCAGGTCTGGCGTCACCATAGAGTGAAACATCCTGAAGACAATCCACTAAACAAACAAGTAAGAACATTCGACTCCAGTCGTTATTAGACTACAAACCTTCATAGTAAATAATAGAAGGGGGAAAAAAAAAAAGTAACAAAATCGACAGCTTCGCAGCTCAGAAGCGATGGCCATCGAAATTTCCCAAGAGCGTCGGGGCGGCCTCTGGTCCAAAATCAGCTCATTCCTGAGTCACTCACCTGGTCGTTCTGCCGGTACTGGCTTTGCCATAAGATCCACGGGTGCGGAACCGAAGACGCGGCACCGCCAGCGGTTGGGTTCAGGATCAATCAACCCTCGCTTCGCTCAATCGGGGCATCAGATCCTTCCATCCGGCTTCTAGCATGCTTCGACTGTGTGGTCCCTTTACAAGGGTTAAGCACACCGGTGTGGGCGACCGGTCAAGCAGGAAGAACCGGAAGTTTGGTTCGCCTCCGCCGCCGTCGAGAATGAATGGACTTTTGTGTTGTTTTTGTTGCTCCATGTTTTTGTTTGATCCTATTTTTGCTGCCGCTGTTGACAAAGTGAAAGAAAACGAAGGGAGGGAAATCGTTTTCCGTTTTCCCTAACTCCCCGCTCTACCCCTTGATTGCTCTGCCGGCATCGGAGCAGCCGTTTCTCCACCAGTAACTGCGCATCATTTTCAGGGTTGTGTAAGCGAGCAAGCATTCGGTTCCAAATGGCCGGGATAAAAAAGGGGAGGGCGTCAACTCCGTTCAAGACTGCCGTGAATGTGGCACCTTTGTTCATTCAAACGTGAATATGTGCACGTTGGAAAGCCGACGTAACTGAATTTTGACCTTGATGGCTGACGGCTGCTGGTATGAAGATCGTGGAGACGCTGGAATCACACTAAGAAGCAGTGCGAGGGATCACCGAGGACTGCAAAAGATTTCAGTACAGTAGAGGCCCATGTACAATACTGTACTACCTACCAGGCCCAGGCCTATGACCAATTTAAGTGGCAACTTGATTGAACCTTTTCATGTCCTTGACGACATGATCATCGTTTTGCGGGCCGGGACCTGAACTGTGCTGCGGCTCCTTGCAGGACGCCGAACTCTGAGACACAGATAGCAATATGGAGGCGGGACTGCGGTCCCAAACCAGGTACTCGGGGAGGTCATGTGTGGTCTGAAATAGCTGCTGGTCATTCTGATACCTTCCCTTTCCATCAGCTTTACCGTAAAGACGGCGGACCGCAGCAGAATTGCGGAAGACACCGAAAATTGTTACCGAGCTGAGTCGACTGATGAGACAGACGTTCCTGCAAAAAGTTGCTTGGCTTTGATCGTGCTGGCGAGCGTGAAATCAGGTGGATGCTTTTGGCCGACTCAGGGATTGCCTTGCGTGGCAGATGTTCTTCCTGATGGTCGCCAAACTGGCATCCTGCCTGCCGCCTTAGCCATTGAGCTATTATTCCCATATTAGCTACTTGGTAACTGCCGTAGCGGTTCGTCTTATATGGTAAATAAACAAAAAGAGTTCTCTCTGGTGGTCAGCCGGGCCTTTGTTTGGGTTGGTTGACACATTATTGCAACTGTGCATTGTGACAGCACTCGTCTGGCGTGGGGCGAGGCCAGGAACAGGGCGCGAGGGAAGGTCTGAGGGGGGGCAGAGCAATTGCGCGTGCAACAATATGACCCGGACGGAGCCCGACTCTAAGTAGCAATTTGTTTCGTGGGTTGAATGATTTTGGGCTTATTGAGCTGCCCACGCTGGTGATTCTACTGTAGATAAAGGTAAGGTAGGTAGGTAAGCTGGAAAAATCTGGTTCAATTTTCACACAAATGGCGGTCGACTATCAGATTGCACTTTGGATGCATCACCCAGAAATTTCCCCGCACAACACGTGGGCGTTGGAGAAGCTGAGAAACCGCAAATAAAGTACAAACCGGTGAAGGAAGGCTCGGCAGAGGAAAATGGCAGCTGGAGCCCAGTCAGACGTTGCTGCATCGAACAACGTGGACAGTGGGGCGGGCGAACGGGTCATGTAAACCAACTGCCATTGAGGAGGAGCCTGTTGTAGGGCCCGCCTCACTTTTTTTTCGTGTCCTTGTTGACTGGTGGTGGGTGAAGTTCGTCCCAGCCATGCATGCTTTCTCAATTTTATCTGCTCGTGAGCCTAGAACTTATTCAGTTAGTGTGCCTTGAAAAAAAAAATCATACGGAGTACAATACTCTACGCGAGCGTCGTTTGCAGGGAATCACGAGTCGTTGTCGTCCCCAACCTGGCTGCCCGATTGTGGGTTTATTTTCATTTCTGCCCAATGATGGCGGTTTTATCTCTGACACGGCCCCGAAAGTATGGTTCACAGGGTCTTCGTCCAACATTTAGAGTTTTCCCCTGGAACTTGGAGGGCCACAAAGGGACTTCTTCGATCCTATTCGGCATAAGCTTTGTTTTAAAGAAAATTGGCACGTTGAATCGCTCCAGTGAAGAGTGGTATTTATTGCCCTGGTTAGTAGTCGTGTTAATTATAGGGAGTACGAAGCGAAGTATACGAAGATATGGCCGACGGTGACAAGAGTCAGTACACAGGTTAGTGGGTAGGTAGGTAGGTAGTCAAGTACGAAGTAGTTCGATAGCAAAGAAGGATGACCGCTGTATAATGATCTGCTGTCATCCAATCCATCCATTCCCCTTAACCATTTCCCGTCATGGTTGTGGGTCGCCGAAACGGTTTGGTGGGACGGTCATAGATCTCCAAGCAACCTAGGTAAGGTAGGCAGCTACTAAACATAAACATGTAGTATTGTAGGGTAAAGTAGGTAGCTGCGTACAGTTCGGTACGTACCTTAACTTTTTCCACACATGAACGCATCTAATCTACCTTAAATTCCAACGGGTTTGGGTAGAAGCATGAACGGTCGGATGTCGGGACGTGGAGGGGAGGGGAGAGGCCAACACTACTAACAAAGAAAAAAAAAACAGTCTGAGCCATGGCCTCGCAACTTGATCGGACGTGGCCGCACGTCCCTGGCGCTTGCTTCCCTTCACCGGCAATTCCAAATTTGGATGGATCTGAGCTTGCTTTGATGAAGTTTGCAGGCTACAACGTCTGTATGGGTTGTTTGAATGTTTGCACTGCACTGCACTGCACACAACGGTCGCTTGTGTGCCGTGCCCTTCCGCTTCAATTCGCACACCTCTTTACCCATGGTTTTGGTCCAATCCTCCACACCCACAACCATCCACCCCTTCCCGTCTCCACCACTCGCATTCACCCTGTACCTATGGAGGGTCTCAATTGCCCGTCTTCCACACGCCCTCCGCTGGCTGTTGTGCACGCACCCTTTACACCCACTCCACCCCCTGCTAGTACGCTGAAGAAGAGAAAAAAAGGAACGAAAGAAAAAAGAGAGAGAAAAAAATACAACCACCCCACAGCGCTCTCCGAAGAAGCCCTTTGCAAGGTTTGGCCAGGGCCAGGGCTGTAGGAAAAACATCATCCTTTGGCCAGGGCATTGGAAATGGATCCAGCTCGATCGTCTTGGAGGGTGGTCCCAGTAATTAGATAAAGTCAACACTATCCTGTCCCTGCCCGTCCCGTCAAGAACGTCTTCTCGTATGGTTTCGGTACTAGATATATATCCCGAGAAACCCAACTCACAAGAACAAGCTTATCCCTCGTTCTGCATCTCATCATCCACCTCGACGGTCCACATTACTGTACAACATAGCGTATACCATATCTTTGTCCTTTGATCCTATCCAGACTGTCGGATCCTCTACATACAAAAAGTCTCTCTTTTCTTTCTTGAGACTTAACCTTGGCAACAAAATCCTTTGCCTTGCACCACTCGCCATTCGCGTCTGGCCGCGGCTAATTTAAACGGCAAACTTCGTCCTATAAGTAAAGCAACCAAACCTAACGACTTTTGTTTGGTCTTCGCATCTTGAACCAACAAATCTCATCCCATCTACACCACACATCTCGGCTAATATGTGCACATACCAATATGTATGTTCTTGTCACCGTCTTCGTCTAAAGATTATCAAGTTACGACCTCTCCCCAAGAGGGACCACCACAACTAACCAACGCTACCCCTTACAGATGGACTATAGCTGTGGTCACAGGAGGACCATCGTCGCAGAGTGGTGTGGAAGGTATAGGAACACCCTCCAGTCGCACATCCGATGTCGGCCAGAGATACCCTACTACACCAGGAACGATCAAATATGCTGTAAGTTGAAGTCAAAACTAGCGTCTTTCTCGCCCGAGGAGACCTTTTTCTGTGCTTTGCAACCAGCAATGGTGCTTATGGATTAGAGTCATAGTTGAGCTAACTTGGACCTTCTAGCTCATTGCCACGAGCAGCTAAACCCAAGGAGTGTACCATGGATGCCCTCGCGTGAGGCGCGTGGCGGTTCTCGCAGTCCTCCTAGGGGCTTTTGAAAGCTCTAGATCGAGAGACCAAACACAACAGAAAGAGGGGCGAATTTTCAGCTCCTCCTATCTTGTCTTCTTTTTTTTTTTTGTTCCTTCTCGTTTCTTCCCTATTTCCTAATGTGGATAATTAAGGGTGGGAAACAACAAAAGCACAGAACAATCATGGTGGCTCACGGCACAGGATACCAAAAGATTGCATCATCAGGCTGGATCGATTTCTTGTTTATTTCTTTTTCGTTTTTTCCTGGTCTTTTTTATGTTCTACCTCTCTTATTTCTTCTTGTATCATGTACTTTTTTCCTTGCCTTTGGAATTTCGCGAGGCGCATGGATTTTTGGACAAGCCTGGGAGCTTTGGAGTTTCTTGCTGTTTTTTTCACTGTACTTCTGTTCTGTCTTAATCAGTTTCAAATGGAAGATACGCCATCTCTTTGCTTGGACTTCATATCTGCGTCATTTCTCTCTTCCAAACTACATTTTCTGTTTTAATTCCCCGCCATGGTAACTAGCCTAAAAAAGAACACAGCGCGCTACTTTGACTTATTTTTGCAGTTGCCCTGATGCTCTCGGTACAAGTTCTCTTGTCTGAGCACTTTTCCTCCCATCTTGCATTCTCCGTCCCACTCTCCTTCTTCTCGTCACATATCATATTTTTAGACCCTCAGCGCCTAAGGTAACACATCTTTTACAGGTACCTAAGGGTTGGTAAGCGTGGCTATACTACCCACCCATCCATCCCCTTGCTAACCCAGCCTAGCCTGATGACGGGTAGTTCTTCATCACAAACATCCCGTTCCGCTCCCCGGTCACTTATTCTTGGCGCATGTAAAGAACATCGCAAGTAATCCGGCGAGCGGTGCAGTGTTTCCCAATTGAAGATTAGCTCTGGATGGTTTCTTCATCCGACCAGATACCCGGATGTACAGTCCGAGTGGATCACCCGGATTACAACTTGACGCATTTTCGCTATACATATACGCGTACATACCAGGGGAGATGTATACATACCTTACCTACCTACCTTGAACTTGGAGTTACAGAGTGCGATCGGCAGTGTCATGTGCCTGAAAAAAAGGTGAGTTCCAAAAGAGGATAGGCTGGAGAGGGGGCTTTGATGGAAGGAGTTTAGAGGCGTGGGGGGCTTGGGAGCAAGCAAATGGGAAACGGTAACTGTCTCTGTCAAACATGACAGGTCCGTTATATTTTCTGCTTCTTCCTTCCTTGCAGGTCAGCAGACTTGCCAGCCACCGCCTCGCCTCAGCCCGCCCGTTTAGTCCATCAATCAATGTTGGGCATCAAGGCAGCCATGTTTTTTTTTGCGTGCTTTTTTGAAGAAGCAAATTCCTCCGGGCAGTTTTTTTTTTTTTGTTCGAAACCCGTAACCCGACCACCCCTCTCCGATCGAACAAAAATTTGCTTCCATGCCTAGCCAGGGCGCGATCCGTGGCTCTGGCCGCCACAATATTTTTATTCTTTGTGTATCCCTAAACTCGCAAAGCCTACCGCATCTTACCTTACGTACCTTTAATCTAGTGCAAAGTCTCCGATCCTGGGGGATTCACGGACTTGGTGAGATCTTGCCTTGCCCCCTCGAGAGCTCTCCATTGGTCAAGGGCACCAAAATTTGTCAATCCCGGCTTGGGGGGTCTGCGGTTTGCGGGGAGGGGCACTGGCCCACCCCCACACTTATTTGACGGCCGCTTGCAGTTGAGCAGCTTTTGCCTTCAAATCCCGGGTTTTCGCCAATACCGAATGAGGCGATCGTCAATTCTTGCGGCCTCAAGAAGCTTTTTATTTTGTTTTTGCAAACTCAAATCGGGGTTCCACTGTCTCTCATTATCTTTGATGCATCGAAAAAGAAAAAGAAACATGAAAACCGGCAAAATATAAAGCATGTAACGACAAGCCCTCTACCGTCCCTTATCTCGGCGTTCAGCCGTTGACGAGCCGCCGCCCCATTTCCTTCCTTGAACGACAGGGATTATAAGACGGAGACGGACCGGTGCCGGTTCTTGATTGATGATGTTTTCGTCTTTGCTTTTTTAAAATGTCAGCTCTGTCACCACGGCCCTGTCTGTCTGTCATAGAAAACAAACGAGAGAAGAAGCAATGAAATATGCTGGCTTGCTACGCGATTCCGAATAACATGGGATTTTGGGTCTAATGCAAGATTGCGCTCACCCATGTACTGACTAACATTGGGTAACCATACCCTCCCTATATATGAGCCAACCATTGCTGGGACCAATTGTCGATACATATCGGATATGGTGAGTCCTTGCTCTTACACATCGACTGGGCACGAACCGGGCTGCATCATAGCATCAAAACCAGTCATATTGTTTCCCACCATATCATACAATATCCAGTCATGCGCAACTATGCATCCGAAACCATAAACAGCAACTCTCTCGGAATCCCATCCCTACCTATCCGAACTATAGAGGGTGTGTCATTCTAATACTGAACCACTGGAAACGAGTTTATAGTCGTACAGAAAACGCTCGTCACGTCGTGCGACAACAAAAAGAAAACCTTTCTTGAACCCATCAAAGACGAACCCCGACCCCACACAGCCTTCGGCTACGGCTACGCGTGAGAGACGAGAACCAAAGCCTTGTCTTTTTTTCGGCGTACCTAGGGGCCAGGCCAATACAAACTGCCAGCACCAGTCAATTTTAACCTGGTAGCCCGGTGGCGTTTAACATGCAGCTTGCCTTTTTTTTCCCTGCCTTTCGTCCGTACAGAAAAAAAGGTCATAGTGTGACAATGTGGTGTATATGTATATTAACAGGAGAAGAAACTGTAAGATGAATAACAACCTAACGAATTGTCTCACCAACTAGCTTTTTATCAAGCACTGCACGAAAACCACTGAAATCGATATGAAAAAAAAGGGGTAGCCAACCGGCTGTGTGCCGTTTTTGGTGCATTTTTGGTGGTACTTGGTACGACAAACGCGATCCCGCAAACCTGGTTGCTGGCTTGGTGCTACTTGCGGCCGCGTGCCGACATTAGTTGATTTGCTATTTTTTTTCCTCTCCCCGTTTTATTCTTTTTGAAATTGATTATGCTTGCCGGCGAAACCTTTTTTTGCTCTCTCATTTCGTGTGAGACACGTAATGACGACATATCTGCAAGGAAATCAAAAGAAAAAAGACAAGAAGAAGAAGAAAAGATAGAGCCGGCCGGCAAGATTTTCTTTACCTCTTTGGTAATTGGGATAATTATTCTTTACTTGACATGTGCATGGAATGGAATGCAAGTTGGAAAGGAAAAGAATCCCTTGATCCTGGACTACCGTCCCCTGTCGACGAGAAACAACTCCACCTGCCTGCCTTAGTTGTGACAGCTGGATCTGGGGGAGCTTTTCAGCTCAGGAACGGAGTGGAGTTATTGGCTGAGTAGAAACGGCCAGTACCAGCATCGGACTCGTTAAGGTAAGTAGGTACTATTTAAAATCTGTCAGAATGAGTTTATTACACCAAAATGTATAATACAATACCCAAAACAGGCAAGGGGGATAGGAGAGGAAGAAAAAAACACGTACACATGTAATTCCTGGATTATGATACAAGTAGTGGAGGAGGTCGTTCAAACCAAGGCCGACTTCTGCTCCAATTTCCTTGAACATGCACGCAAATTAGAGTTCCTATAACAATACAGCGACTACTCCATGCATGACCGGGTTATCTCCGCGGTTCCTTAGGTGATAAACTCAACACGAGAATAACATCGTTAGTTCTTTTTGCCTGCCGCAAAGTATCCCCACCAGAGTTTATTCCCATTGGATGCCAAGCGTCAAATACGATAACGTATTTAACATCTAATACGTCTTTGGAACCACAAGAGCGGTTTCACTGAGGAGACAGACCATTAAAAGATTTAAAAGGGTTTGTCCTTTTTTTTGCTTTTTAAATCTCCCTGTCCAATTGGATTGTTAGTAACTATCATTATCATCCGTCCCACTGCCGAGATGTGCATATGATTTTTGAACCGGGCCAAGGCCCTCGGGAGGGTTATGTGAAGGAGAGAGAAAAAAAAAATCCACGTTCGCTGCAATACGAGAATCGTGTGTGTCGTCGTCCACATTTTGCAGGAATCGTCCGTTTCTTTCCAATCAAGTAAGCAGACGATAACTACTTCGCACTAAAGCGCCCCGAAGGTTACATGGGGAATGGGTACGGAAGCAATGTCTGGTAGGGCCGGCTTTTGCTCCCCGCTCTGGAAAATGCTGACAGGAGTTTGAGGTAACCATTTGATAGCGTCAACATGAGCTGCAAAAAGGCTTTGCGGATCCTTCCCGTGATGGGCATCCTTCCGTGTTGGTGAGGTTTCAAACGATAAGCTTAACCAGGGCGGCTATATACTCGGACCAGATGTCAACAATCTTTTGCGGTCTGGGAGGAACTCGATGGATGCAAAGAACTCTTGACCTGCTTGAAAACAACTCATATAATAGGAATTACAAGAGATCGATAGATGACGAACCTCAATGCCTCGAGTCGCACGAGTCGCCATCGGGCCTCCGAAAAAGACCATGATGCATTGGATCGCCGTGCTACGGAGCTGGATGTATGTCAATGTCTACGACCTGGTTTTGGACAAGGGAAAGATCGCGGATTCGACGATTGAGTCGCACATGCTTGTTTCTTAGACTTCTCATCCCGTAACTACCTGCCGCCTCTTATCTTGTCGGAACCCCCCAGAAAAAGGAACTCAGGGGTAGGCAGCCCCCTTTAAATGTAGCCCACACTGCTTGTATATAGCCCTTGGCAGCGATGCACGATCACGTAGGTAGGTATACCTTTTCCCGCATAGGCTTCAGTTCCAGACAACGAAAAGGATTTGTTTGAATGATTTGATTGGTTCTTGGTTAGTTTAGAACGGGAAGGGAACCAAAGACCTGTGTATTGCACGAGTTGAACTACAGACAAGTAGGTACCTTTTTTTTTTTTTTTTAGTTGTTAGCAAACGGGTTTCTGCATCAGCAAACCCCAGGACCGTTTTAATGTACATTGACTTGTCTTGGGGGTCGTTAGCCGGGTATTGGCTGACAAAAAAAGAAACGGTCAAGCAGCTAGGAAAGAAGTTGCATGTTTGTTCCCTTTCGAGGTTGCAACAGAGCTGGCTGAGGCACTTGATTCGCAGAACCAAACTTTTGACGTGATTGCTGCCGAGAGGCTCGCTTGCGCAAAACGTAACCTCGGTCTGGGCCACAACGCATGCATGCGTATGCAATGCACGGGGAGGGAAAAACATTGGATGACACCAGACTTGAATACCCTGCTTTTTCTTCTTTCTTTTGCTGTTAATCGTGGACGGCTTACTGATTCCTCTTCTGGTTGTTAGTCTATTATGGACTCTTGCTGCTGGAGAATTATAAGTAGCCGGAGATTTTATTCCGCTCCTTAACATCAAAACCTCAGTTGTTTGATTCATCAAAGCCAAGCGGCAGACATGCCAGTGCATCGGAGACAAAAAAAAATTGACCGAACACCTCTGCATTTGATCGACAAGACTGCAGCGCAGTTTGTCTAGCGCCAAGTAGGTACGGTACTCAGCAACAAATCAACTTTTGGTTTGCAGCCAGGAATTCAGGACAAGCCATCAATGCCGTATCAAACTCGCCTCGGGCTTGCGGCAGCAAACAAAGAAAAAAGAAGAAGGGTAATTTCAACAATTCGGTCCCTCTTCCGGATTCCAGCATTGCTCACCGGTCTCAAAATGGGCAAGTCATCCCTTTCTTTGCCAAAAAACCCCTCAAGACACGGAGCGATGATGAGCGTTTCCCTTTTCTTTCTTTTGTTTCTTTCGTTTCTATTTTTCTTTTGCGTTTTCTCGGTTAACCAATAGCAGTCCGTGGGGTTAACCGAGTTGATTCATTAGATACTTGGATCATTCATGCAGAAAAGCCGACGAAAACTCCTCGATCAAACACCCCCTCCCCTTGCAGCGCAGGTTCTCTTTTCGTCGATAATTTCTTTTTTTTTCTTCCTTCTCGTCCACAAAGCATGTAGCTAGCCGACAAGGTTTGGCTTGGCAAATCCCAGAGATATTGTCATGGAAGGCGCCTCTTTTTTTGTCTCATCTTGGAGTTGCACCCTATCAATGCTTCGGGAACACATTCGCCGCCGCCGATGTTCTTCTTTCCGGCCGTAGTCCACCGATCGAAGGCCAGAGACCAATCGGCCCGGTCAATTTACTTGACATGCCGGCGCATCTTCCGGAAGGCCGTCTGCCTGTCTCACACGCCCCCCTGACGAGCCATAGTTTTCTTTCTTTTGTGGCATGGACATCGACAGTTGATGAACGTGACACAGATATATGGCATTGCACAGAATGCGCGTTAACGTTCAGGGCTGATGGTTACAAAGTCATCAGGTGCTGGTTGCGGAAACGTCAACCACTTTCTTCTCCGTATCGTCCATAAGCTGACCTCCTATGGTACGATGTTCTTTGATCACTGGCGGCGATGTATCATCGTCGGAGCTGTTAAAACAGGGCAAGACTTTTTGCGAGGTGTTTTGCACATGAAGATTATCCACCCCCACCACAGCATGATAAACTGTGGTATGCATTTCTACTACCCTTGCTTTTTTGACAAGGACTTTAAGAAGCCTGACTCTTTGCTGTGTCGAAGCCACTAGACTAGGCTCTTTTTTTTTCTGCAGGCATGTGAACGGAAAGCCTCCCTCACCTCGAGTCAAGGGCTAGCTATAACTTGCTATTAGGTAGTTCCCGCATCATTTTCGGGAGTTTTTTTTTTCTCAGATGCGACATCCTCCTGCCCTAGACAAAGACCCTAGTCCGGCACGGCCCCCGCTCCGCGGTTCATCAAGGCAAGAAATAACACAGGAGGAACGTCAACTTCCGTGGCCATTTCGTCTTGTGCGGCTGAGAATAGTCTCGCTGTTTCTTGATTATTTTGAATTGCTCAAAATCGAACTCAGGGCAACTTCAGCTCACGCCATTGTGTAACCGCTATTACCTCTTCATTCCCATTGAGTTGGTTGTTGGTTTGAAATTCCACTGCCAAGTGCTGTCAGGCTCCGCTTTCACCTAGGCTCTGGCAAAGTAAACCGGCCCGCCTCCCCCGCTGTTGGATATGACAAGATGGATACGGTCATTGACACTTTTATCATCTCTTGGGAAAAACAAAAAAACCTCTTCCAGCTGCTCTCTATAGATTCCAACCGAGCTACCAATCCTGGCAGCTGCCCGACCGCCCGCCCGCTCGGTCTAGCTACATTGCCCAAACCTCCACTTCTTTCAGGTGATCCTGAGCTGATGTTTTATTGCGTACCACTTCTCCCGGCCTTCCATGGTAGCGATGTCCCCAAAAAAAGGTCGCCACACACACACACACACACAAGTCATACAAACACCACATTTGTTTGGCTTATACTTTCGCTGATTGGTGTCGGCATTGCTTCCGACCCCAGGGCGCCCCTCCTTCTGCTTGTTGGTAGAAGAAGACCCTGGCGCTCCGTTCAAGCTTGGTACTGCCACCGAATTATAAGAAAATAAATTTTAAAAAAAATAAAAATACAAATAAAAACACACACACACACAAACCCTGCAAACCTTGATAGCACGGAATAATAGCTCCCATAAGGAGGGATCCCCACCAAGCTCACACAGGCCATGTCGCATCCCGCAGATGACATAGGTCATGTGATCTCCTACAGGGTCTCCTCCCTTTCTCTCTCAGGGGTGTGTGCTCTCGAATATCGTAGTAGTTCCTGCACTAGCTTTCGGGTGAACTCGAAAGCACCCCTGGCTGCCCCGGGCTTTAATGTTGGATGATCGGCGAAGTAGCAAAAGTCCCCAGCATCAATTTGCCTTTTCAGGATTTTTGATTTTGAGAAAGTCAAAAATTAGGGGGAGCACCGCAGTGTGTCAAGGGTCATTTACCGTACGTGGGCATGCTGTCACGGCAAACTTTGAGCTTTTTCTTCGCCTCCACCCCATACCACGTACTCTACCAGAGAACGAGTCTGTTAGTTACAGAGTCACCGTAGACGTGGCATTGATCACCTCGGTCCCGAAATCCAGGATCAACTGATAGTGACGATCGCATATCAAATCTTGGAGGCTTGTCTTTCCCAGTTCGATTGTCTTGTTTCTGGGCTTGGCTGGGAGCTTTTTGATGGTATATAACCAACAATTACACCGCGAACAATTGCGTCCTTGCAGAAAAGATGTAAAGGCAAGGCATGCAGGATACTCGAGGGCAGAGAGCCCCCTGTCGCCCAGATTAGCAACTCATCTGCACTGTCACTGTGATGTGTGATGGGGACAGGGTTGGGGATTGTTTGCGTTGGAGCGAGCTTTTCGGTGTGATGGACAAGGGTCTATAAGAAAAACAATGATGATGTGTGGTGGTGAAGCAAAGCAGCAACAACGAACCCTGTCAAAGCCTGAAGGCGTATGGAGTTTGGACCTTCGGCACTCACGAACAGCGTGGGGGCTTATTTAGCTATCACGACCCGAGGGTGCATCGTCTTCAAGTCAGGAGACTCGAAGAAAAAGCAGGGCTATCCAGAGTCCTATTAAGTTGTTGAGGTTCAGCTCATGGTGAACAGCGAACAACCCACGAAGCGCCCCATTGGTGGGTATAAGCATCCGAACCAACAAAGCCAACAAACACAAAAAAAAAAAAAAAAAAAAAAAAAAAAAAAAACGAACTTTGGCCTTGCTTGCTGCATAACCTATAATAAAACCTGGTACATAAAAAATCTCAACCAACAATTTGCGAAGTATCTCCGGCTCAACGTAGACCCACCCACAGCAATACCCAGGTATAGCTGCCCAAGGTGGTTGTCACAGAGCAACATCAAAAGAAAAATAACAAAGACCATAAGCCGTCATCCAACATCAAGGCCCGTCCCGAGGACTCGGGAGCTAATCAAACGACAAAACCCACCTCCCTCATGATGATGTGTTGTTATTTCTGGGTTTACGCTGCCGTTACATCGGGATCTACAGCACCACCGCATATCTGACGGATTGGGTAACGTGCTCGCCGTGGCAGTTTTTTGTTGGTTGTCAGATATCATAAAAAAGTACACACAAAGGTCCGGCATACGGCATCAGAAATAAAGCAGCATGCACCCATGATGCATGCCTCTGTTGGTGGTCACCCCCATCGTTGATCATTGCAACAAAGGGGAAAGTTCGGAATTGAACCAAAGATAAAATGAAAAGAAAAAGAAAAAAAAAACGTATACATTTCGTATTTGGACTCCCTGCAGCCGTCATCACAGCCAAGCTCCAGGCCTTGTATCTCCCGGATCTGCGCTTCCCCATTGGCTGCTATCCAGGCGGCATGTGTGTTGGTATCGTATTGTGGATTCATCTGCGGTTTACTGAGCTAGGGCTTGTGGCTATACGGCCCGACAGCAGGCAAATATCGTATGTGCAGCTTCGCGGCCCTGACCTGTGGTCCTTTTATTTTGCTTTGTCGTTCGAAAGTCCGAAAATTTGTCATGTGTAGAGTATGATAAGCTGTTGGGGCCTAAGAGATTAGCCATGGTCTATTCAAACCCGGTAGCTGTCTCCCGTGGGGGGCGTGTGTCTCTTTAACGTTGCGGCATATACAATGACACCAACCGACATTGCGAAAAAAGCCGGAATGACCACTTACATGGCTTGGGGATCATGTGAGGGAGACTGCTGCATGACTAGGCCCTGCATCCCGCTGTCTAACCTGTCCAAGATACGTCTTCCGCGCAGGGATCCAAACAGATGTGTAGTGGTGGATAAATTGGGCGTCCCCAGCTGGGCCGTACGACTAACGCACCCAAGAGGGCCAAGGCTGTATCTGTACTTTGACTTCTGTAACAGCTTAGCTGCGGTTGGTTCCTCAACCAAGCCCCAGCATTTCTTTGGTGGAATAAATGTCCCGACTCAGTACTAACACTAGCAAGTACCGGCTCAAGGAAGCCCAATTGCCAGGGCTTCAAGCCAGGGGGTGGGGGCGTGTGTTGGGCTGTTGGGGCTTGATTGACACTTTGTGGTAGAAAAAAAGATTAAAGGGTCGAAGCTAGACGAGGCGGCCTGGGTAGGGAACAGCAAACACTACAAAGTACAGCATCACCGTACTCCCTATCCCAAGCGAACAATCTTGTACCCGCCTCCTTTTTATCAGCTGGTCGTCACGATCATAGGTGAACCAACATGTGGCTCCTTGGCTTGTAAAAGGAAACCTTGGCCGTTGAGTTGTCATGGGGCGTATCTACAGTAAATGCTAGTGCCAAACATGTTGACCGTTTTCCCAGGGCAAAGAGTCATCTCTGCTGTTAAGATCTGGGTGAGTGTGGATTTGCGGCGCTTATTGTGTATTCAAATGTATGAGCTGTTCAGGTCGTCAGATGCCTAATGCAAGTTACCCCTTTTGGAAATACAGAAATGTAATTTACCTACATATATTAATGTCTCCTCAACGGTGAGTCACTTGCGACTTTAAAGGGTCGATTGCTCCTAGCCTGGCCGACTTACTCCCGAATAGGGCGGTTGTCTGTGACCCGGTATTCACAAAATAATGTGTATAGGTTGAATCGCTCGGAAGACGCAGATATTTTCCTTGTATTAGTGTTTTCGAAGGCATATGTATCCAAGCCCATTAAAAGGCAAAAAAGGATACAATATTATAATCATTACAAAGTGCGGTGACAGCATCGGATAGAATTTGAGACTATATTGCAACATCATAAAGTTTATGTGCCAGTTTATACATCACTCCTGTCCTGCTGGTTACAAGTATAACAGCCTGCACAACCGCTTTCTGGGGATAAGCTGACCTCTACACAAACCCCATCTGCAACAGCCGGTTCCCAAATTCGATAAGATAGTAATCAAGATATACCAGCCCATGGTCCCAGTACTGGTGTCTATCCGATTTGTTCCTGTTGGCAGTGGCATGCTTGACGATGGCCTCAAAAGTCTTGCCCTCCTTGACGTCTCGAACCTTGAACTGATCTCCTCCCTCAACCGCAGAAAATGTAGCCTTGTCACGCGAAAGACACAAATCCAAAGTGTCATCAACAATATCGACCGCGGCCTCGTAGTAACGCTGAGCGAGGTTGTGCCTACCCTGCCCGGCCAGCGCCTGCGATAGAACCAACAGCCCGTTTGCTGCAATGACGCCGGCTGAGGCATCCCGCAGCGGCCCGGCCTCGGTGGCCTCGGGGTCAAAGGGCGCATCAAAATCCCACAACGGCACCCATTTCCCCTTGGTCCGGCCATCCTCCCCGCCGTCGGCAACAGGCCGGTACACGCACAGCGGGGCCGTGTCAAGCCGGTACAGGAAGTACTCGGCCAACCCGCACGCGGCGTCGAGGAACTCCTGGTCCCTGGTCCAGACAAAAGTCTGCGCGAACCCGAGGATGCCCCAGGCCTGGCCGCGGGTCCACGTCGAATCGGCCGCGTAGCCCTGCGCGGTCCTGCGCTCCTTGACCTCACCGGTCCGGGGGTCCAGGTTGACGACGTGACAGGTGCTGTAGAGCTCGCCCGTGTAGGCGCCCGGGCCCCAGCAGCCGCCCGTCTCGGTCCGGAAGAGCGTCTTCTTCACGGTGCGGGCGTGCGCGGTGGCGGCGTCGGCCAGACTGCCGTCGCCCGTGTGCGCGGCCGCGTAGTAGAGCAGGTCGAGGTTGCACATGCTGTCAACGATGACTAGGAAGTCGTCTTCGAGGCTGCTGATGTCCACACCGTGCTGGACAAGCCGGTCCCAGGAGCGGATGGCACCGACAGCGGCGTTGAACCGGGTGTGCAGGCCCCGGGCGGCAGTCAGAACCGAATCCAGGGCGCTGGTGTCGTGCAGGAGTTCCCAGCGCCGACGCATAGAGGGCTGGATCATGAAGGACATGTCATGGGTGTCCGTACGAGTGGCCGTCTCGTGGAGAGGCTCGGACCATTTCTTTCCCAGACTTTCCAGGTGCATGATGAGTGGTGCAATGGGTATCTGCTTCTGTGCATCACCGTCTCCAGGGGATGACAGATTCAGGCTCCCGGGCCAGCGGACGGCGCGCTCAAGCAGAGCATAGATTTGGCCGGGAAAGAAGCCACATGTCCAAAAGTCCTTGTCGCGCAACTCCCACCTACCGTTTGCCGAAGGGCCAGACTGCAAGACATACTCAGGGTATTTTGTGGGCGGGTCATTATTGTCCTCAAGAGAAGCTGTTGCAGTGCGCACCACTTTGGCAACAATGTTGTCCGAGTAGAGCTCTGTCAGACGACGGGACGTAGATTTTGGGGTTGCTGCCATGGTGAGGGGTTGACAAAGAATAGACGCAGATATTGAGGAGGATGTCGCGGGTTTGCGATAGGATAAGAAGTCACATTGGATGGATTGATTGCATGACGAAAGGAATGAGGGGCTACAAGGTAGCTGCCTATATAGGATACATGTGCGTGGTATTTGTTCCATTATTGATAGGTAGCTTACATACGGACCTACCTACCTAGGTACCTACAATATGTGCCCACCACTTCAGGGGTTCATCTTCGTCATTGGGTACGACTTACCTAAAGGGAAAGAGCAAAGTAGAGGAATTAGATGAGTTGGCGATGAGGCAAGCAAGGCAAGGTAATGAGTGAGTGGAGTTGGTGTGGCTCCTGGATCCACCCCCGCAGTGCAGTCCCGCAATTTGATTCGACAGTATTTTGTTCGAATGGGCGACATGGCTTTTTGGATCAATTCAGTCGCGCGACAGTCGCGATTCTTTGAATTTTTCCCTAGCAACCAAACCTCTCACTCATCACTTACTCAAACATTCACTTAAATCAGCTTGGAGTCCGGCCATTTCAATCCACCTTTTTTTTTTTTTTACGTGAATGCCCTAGCAATACGCAAGATCTGTAAAACTTTACTATTCTTTGCTGCTGTTTCCAAGATTTCTCGCATTAGAGTCCACTCTTGGGAAAGTGTAGGATTATTTGGCATGTACACCAAGTAACTTGCTTACTGGTTTAGGAAGTGTCCAAACACTCAAGTAAACTGATAGCACCACACAACAAAGGAGTCAACCCTCATAATATGTCTCCAACTCCCGGATCCAAACGACAAAGGAAACCTGCACCTGGAATCTCACGCGAGGATTCGGATGACGAACTCGGAGACGAGGATCTTCCGTGGGAATGGATATATGACGATGATGGTCTCCAAAAGCGCCAGCAGGAGGATGGTGCTGAGGCAGATGATGGAACCACGCCTCGCAAACGGAAACGGACACAGCAGAGCCGGAGTGGACCAAAGATTGTCGGTGCGCGTATGGGCAGCTTCGAGTGTCGCATAGGAGACACAGTACTCCTCAAAGCCGAGGGAGGGTCCAATGAGGCCTGGGTCGGCATCATCTGTGAATTTGTTGAGGAGGACGGTGATGAGGGTGACAAGGCTGCTCACTTTTTGTGGTTCTCTACTGAAAGGGAGATTCGAAATAAAGAGAAGAAACGGATGGACTTTCTGCCGGTAAGATTAACTGTTCACAGTCCAAGCATCATGTCCTTGAATGAGGATTTGTTAGTTTGGTTTACTAACTTGGATCACTAAAGAACGAACTGTATGTCTCACCATCATGGGATGTCAACCCGCTCGCTGCAATAAACGGCAAGGCTATAGTCATGTCACAGACGGCTTTCCTAAAAAAGTACCCCAACGGCAAGGTTCCTCGGAGCTCAAAAGACTTTGGCAAAGTCTTTGTATGCCGCCGGGGTTGCAACACCCGCACAGCTAGCTATACAGATGAATTTGTGTGGGAAGACATCTACCGCGGGACTGAAGCCGACGTACTGAGTCTGGGCGAGCGTATCAAGACGGAGACCAAAGCTACTCGTGCTCGCCGAAAGACGAAGGCGCCGTCCCTAGATGTCTACGAGTTTCGCGATGATAACGATGGGGACGAAGATAGAACTCTGGCCAAGCTTCAAAGAACACCAAAGAAGCCCCGAACTGGCCTTGCCACCGCTGTGACTCCCAGCAAAGGTGGCCGCACTCCCAGCAAGCCAGCAACGCCGTCTTCTCACCGGCGGATAGTGGTCAAGAAGCACCTCGAGTTCACTCCATTGGCTACACGTACCCTCTCACCCGCCCATCACCAGAACTCACCTTTCCAGCTGGCCCGTGCCCAATTGCACGTCGCTTCGGTGCCGACCAGTCTACCCTGCCGAGAGGCCGAGTTCAGTGAGGTCTACTCGCACCTCGAAGCCGCCATCACTGACGGCACCGGCTCGTGCATTTACATCTCGGGCACTCCAGGCACGGGCAAGACGGCAACGGTGCGCGAGGTGGTTGCCTCGCTAGACCACGCGGTCCGGAATGATGAGCTCGACGACTTCATCTTCGTCGAGATCAACGGCATGAAGGTCTCGGACCCGCACCAGGCTTACTCGCTCCTGTGGGAGGCGCTTAAAGGGCAACGGGTCAGCCCAGCGCAGGCGCTGGACCTGCTTGAGAGGGAGTTTAGTAATCCAAGCCCTAGGCGTGTTCCCTGTGTCGTGCTCATGGACGAGCTTGATCAGCTTGTCACCAAGAACCAAGGTGTCATGTACAATTTTTTCAACTGGCCTGGGCTTAGACACAGTCGGCTTATTGTGCTGGCTGTTGCCAACACCATGGACCTGCCAGAGAGGACGCTGAGCAACAAGATCAGCAGTCGACTTGGTAAGTTTACATATTCTTTCTTTGTGACAACTATGCTGTATTGTCAAGAACTGATTCTAAACCCATCCTCCGTTATATAGGCTTAACCCGCATCACCTTCCCTGGATACACCCACGAGCAACTGATGAAGATCATTCAGTCTCGACTCGAAGGTGTACCTGGCAATATCGTCGAGCCCGACGCTATCCAGTTCGCTTCGCGCAAGGTGGCAGCCGTGAGCGGCGACGCCCGCCGAGCCCTGGATATATGCCGGCGGGCCGTCGAGCTGGCCGAGGCCGAGGCGCGCGGCAAGGACGACGACGAGACGCCCGACACCCCCAGCAAGCGAAAACAAAAACAACAATCCACGGCGGCAGACGACGACGCAGCCGCCAAGAAGAAGAGGCGCGGCGCCGGGCGCGTCACCATCGACACGATCCGACGCGCCATCGCCGAGGCCACGTCGTCGCCGCTGCAGCAGTACCTCCGCGCGCTGCCCTTCTCGTCGCGGCTCCTCCTCGCCGCGCTGCTGGTGCGGGTGACGCGCACCGGCCTGGCCGAGAGCACCTACGGCGACGTCCTCGAGGAGATGCAGCGCGCCGTCAAGTTCGCCTCGGGCAGTCGGCAGGTTGAGCTGCTGGACCGCCGGAGGGTTGACGCCGCGGGCCGGTACGTCGCGGATCCGGCGGCCGCCGCGTCGGAGGACGGTGGCGGATGGGTGAGCACCAGCGCCAAGAAGAAGAAGGATCAGGTCATGCACCGGCTTGCTGGGTTGAGCCTAGCGGCGGTCGAGCTGACGGGGGCCGGGATCGTGAACTTGGAGGCGCAGAGGGCCGAGAGGCCGAGCAAGATACGGTTGGCTGTCGGTGATGAGGAGGTCAGGCTTGCGTTTAGGGATGATCCTGAGATTAGGGCTTTGGGGCTTGTACTTTAAACTAACAGAATATCTTTTGTTTTTGTTTACCTTGTTTTTCTGATCTACCTAGACTACATAATCACTATAGAAACACCATCAATAGAAAGGAAAGCCTAGGGGCTGGCATAAGGAATCTACTCTTTTAAGAACAATAGTCAGATCGAAATCCATACTGCTTGGATGAAACTTGTCCAAGCGAGCAGCCGATGCAGTTTGATACCGCGGGCTTCACGGGTTGGCAAGCGTTTCGAAGGCATGCCCTGCGTGGCCAATGTCGCAGTGCTCACCTGATAAGTGGCGACAAGGGGCTGATCTCAGAGGACTGGCCGCTAATATGGTGGCGCGGGATATGATTTCTTCACTGGATGTCTGCTCTTTTTCTGTCTTGCGTATTCTCAAACTGTTTTATTTCGTGACCTCTACATGCGGCCCAGAGCAGGGCCGGCCACAACGAGAGGGAGACTACAAACAAATTCCCACATGGTTTTCGCATCAGAATGATTTGTTGGAAAACAGTCAGCGTGGGGTGCGAAGTGATGCAGAGAAAACTCCTTGGGTAGTTGCTAATAGGCAGAATAGTTTGGGGAAGACCACCCAGACTGAGAAGAGATGCCGCCCTTGGTGCTAAATTGTGGTGGCCATAAACAGTCTTCAAGCCGAGAGTATCTTCATGGTCAACCATAAGAGCGGCTACGTGGTATAACGGTCATTATTGCTGCCTTCCAAAATCGTGCAACTGCACTATGCCGTTAGCAGCAGACGCGGGTTCGACTCCCGCCGTAGTCAACTACGGTACCACCAACATGGCATCTTCTTTTTTTTTGCCGATTTTTGCTCCGAACTTGCTCCACTTAGATCCCAAAACCTATCCAGTGTGGCTGGCCTCTTAATTTTATTGTGTTTTCTTTTCGACTATCATCACCCGCCAAGCAGTGTATGTCAGCCAAGTGGTACATTTATGGAACAGACTTCCATCAACGAGTAGGGGAGAAACAACCAAAGCGACTCGTTGTCTTTTGGTAGAATTTGGATAGGCAAGAGAATTATCTGCACACCTTCAGTCCATTGCCGGTGGTATATATGCCACTGAGGCTCGACGGGAAACCCAAGACACCTGATCTCCTCACTTTGTCGATCTGACGCAATTTTCTTTTTGGAAATTTACAAAGGTACATGAATAGTAGCATCAAGTAGGCACGTAGTGATGCCCTACAAATCAAACAGTTTCTTTCGCAACGGTCGGTGCGCAAAAAGTATGACACTTGTACATATTAGACTCTGACTGTATATAAGTGTTATACATCTGATGATACTCTTAGAACTTCCTTCTACCCAATGTGGGCTTCCAATCGAGTGGATGTGTCTCCGGTGTTGCCTCCATGTCCTCTTTCCATATCTTAATGGTCTTGTCAGCCTCTCCGCAAATGAGACGGCTGCCGGATTGATCAAAGGTAGACGTAAAGATGCCCGACTCGGCCTGAAGCGAACCGGGTTGGGCAGTCGTGTCTAGCGACTGGAAGCGGTGACCAGTCTTCCAATCCCAGAAGCTCATGGAGCCATTGTCGGCACCTGAGAAGAAGACGTTCTGGTCGTTGACCGACAGTGTGTTGATGATGGCGTTGTGCCCCTCAAAATTCTGCATAAATGCACCCTCGGGACACTTCCATTGCTTGATGGAGCCGGCGCTTCCCGAGGCAAAGGTAAACTCTGTCGGATGGGTGGCTAGCGCGCGCACGCCCTTCTTGTGGTGGGTGAGCACTCCCATGGTCTTGCCAGCGGCAAGATCCCACATGCGCACCGTCGAGTCCAGACTACCAGTGATGACTTGCGGATCCGCCTCCTGGCATACCAGCTCCGATACGGTGCCAGTGTGTCCGCTCAGCACGTGGATGTTGCTACGAGTGCGCATATCCCAAACACGGGCCACACCATCACGTCCACCAGTGACGAGAACGTCGAGGGTCGGATGCAAAGCAAGCGTGTATACACCACTCAGATGACCGTGGTAGTGCCTGATGACTTTGTTCGTCTCCAAGTCCCAACACTTGACCATCTTGTCCTCGGCGCAAGAGAAAAGGTAGGGATGGCGGGGCGACACGGCCAAGCCGCGCACAGTCGAGATGTGACCAGTCAGGGTCAACCTCAGCCGCCCGCTCGCCAAATCCCAGATCTTGATTGTGCGGTCGCCAGCACCGCTGGCAAACCACTTATTGTCGGGTTCGACTGCGAGGGCCCGCACCCAACCCAGGTGTCCCGAGATGACACGCATCAACTTCCACGGTCTGTGCCATTCGGGCTTGAGCTGCATGTTGAGCTCTTGCGCCCGTGCCAGAGTGAGCTGCTGCCCAATCACCGGTGGCCCCCTATCATTCTGTTTCTGTTGTTGTTGTTGTTGTTGCTGTTGCTGTCCGCCTTGTCCTTCCGTGCCCGTGCCGCGCCCCTTGAGGACGAGTGCACTCGACTGCGCGGCACCAGTCCCGTTCTGTGACCTATTCGCTCCCCGTGTCGGAATGCCCTCTATCAACTTCCGCGACTTCTCCTCATCGGGAGTGTCTGCCGGCGGACCTGCTGCTGCCGCCTTCCTCGCTCCCGGCTTTTTCCTTCCTCCCGCAGCGGCTGCTTGTCTTGCTGCCAGAGCTGGCGGCAGCTCCCTGAGGTCTGCATACTCGGAATTGAAGCGCAAGGCTAATGTGTCCCTGTCGAGATCGCCATCGGTCGGTGTCGCCGGGTCGACCAACTTTATGCGCTTGCGACTTGTGGGGTCGGTGAAGATGTCCCTTGTCTGCTTTGCGTTCTTGATGATGAGAGCCTGCAGCGCAGCGTCGGCTGGGCCCTCGACCGAGTCTTGAGCCATCTTGCTGATGCCGGCGCAGGTTATGCTGTGACCGGTGGCCAGCAATCCAATTACCACAGTGCTGTAATCTGAAAATTTCGATGGACTCTGGCTGACTGGGGGTCTATGGCTGATGGCGGGGGATTTGATGTGTCTGAGGCACTTTTGGTTCGACAATGGGATGGTATTGATGAAACTGATGGATGAGGTCTTTTAATGGTGGTTCGCGACGCGCGCGTGTGACGACTCTTGCAGCTCAGCAAGTATCTAAATTTTGGCTTAGCTTAGCTTTCCGGGGTTTGGGTGGCTACATACCGTGTACTTTACAGTGTGGAAACAGTCTAACAGCTACTTCACCCCTCGCCTGCCTGAAATGGAGCAGTAGCTCTCTGCCTGCCTCAAGTCACCACTGATCTGGTTCGCAACTTTGCACTTGAATTAATTCGAAAATCAGATCGAAATTTGCTTTTGACCAGGCTGCTCCCAGGAGTATCACATTTCCCTCTTCTGTCTTCATCCACGCACAACACAAGCAAGCCTGAAAACCATGGACAGTGAGAACAAGTTCGCGATCCACGCAGCTTGTCGTGAGGGAAGGTGTAAGTGAGGTCACGCATGCAGAAATAGCCTGAGGCTTCTTTCATATTCCATTTGCACCAACAACGGTTGGTTGGCTAACTTGACAAGTATCGTAGACGCCGCGGTTGAGTCTCTTCTCAATGTAAGCAACTACTATCATTGGAACGCATGATTCCATATTTGCCTTTTACTTCTTTCAAAGCACTGGAACAACTGTTGAGTCGGTTTCTCGGCCCTGGATTGTTATTGACTTGCTCCAACTTCAAACTCAAGGTGGACCCCAAGCTAGCAAACAGGAAAGACGACGATGGAAGACTACCTATCCACTGGGCCGTGTCGTCAAACCAGTTTGAGATTGCAAATCTCCTGGTATCTCAGAAGAATTTCGATCCGGATGTACAGGACGACAGCGGCTGGACCCCATTGATGATCGCAGTGAGCATCAAGGATGGCGAGAAGTTAGTAGATCTGCTGCTGAGCAAAGGGGCAGATGTTAATGAGAAGAGTGAGAAATCCGTCCTTCTACTGTCTCATTCGTCTGCCTGGCTTATACGAAGTACTCGTACACTATTGAATGAGAAATCAAAATAACTAACATTGGTCTTTTTTACGCTCAAGACAACAGTGGTCAGGTAAGAAGCAGCAAGACCGAAGACGGGACTGTCCTGTTGCTAATATGACAACTAAATCTCTTGTCCGGTGAAAACAAAAGACTGCTTTACACTTTGCAGCCTCCAAAAACAACCTCGACGTTGCCCGAAAGCTCCTCGATCAGAAACCTCCCGCCTCCGCCCGGGTGCGTGACCGCCGGGGCCAGTATGCTCTCCACCGCGCCGCCGCCGTGGGCTCTACTCCGATGGTGAACCTGCTCATCGGCCAGGGGAAGAGTCCGCTGAATGCGACCGACTCGGATGGACAGACTGCTCTGCATCATGCCATTGCCGAGGGTCACGGTATGTGCTTGGAATCTACGAGCCATTTTTTTTTTTTTTTTTTTTTTTTTTTTTTTTGAAATGATGAGATTCTCAGAGTGTGAAATGTAGCGAATAACAGATCTAACCGTATCAAAATTAAAATCAGGAGATACGGCTGTGGCTCTGCTCAAGGCTGGTGCCGAAACAGATAAGAAGGACGCAGATGGAAACCTCGCCATAGACTTAGCGCCTGATAGGGAAGTCCGCAAGTACATTGAACAGGTTGCGGAACGGGAAGGCGTCGACCTTCCAAGTGGATCATCGGCTTGAGTCGACAAGACCTAGCAAAGTGAGGAAAGAAGGGAACCCCAAGGAATTAACCGAGAATAAAAGGTAAAGACCAAGAAGCGAAGCTCGATTAAATCACAATATAAAATGCACCACACGTAAATCTAGTTCAAGACAAGCGGGTGAAAATGGCCACAAGCAAGAGAGAAAAAAAATGCGGCTAATATGCCCCTTTTTATCCCATAAAATCCACGAAATGCCAGTCTCCTTCAAGAAACCTCACTTGTGTGTCCGGTCTATCAGATCTCTGTACATGGCCTTGACGTCCTGAACGTCCGCCTTGAGCTCCTCCACCTCCTCGCTCTTCTCGCCCAGCAGTTCGAGGGTGGTCTCGTACCGCTGGTTGACAGCCGCGACTTCTGCCTCTAGCGCAGCGACGCGGTCCTTAGCCGAGCGGCCGGCCTCGGCCTCGCGCATCAGCGCCACGATCTCTGCGCGGGCCTCGTCGCGCTGCTTGGACATGCGGCTGAGCTCCTCGCGCGCCTTGACCTTTTCGTTCTCGAGCCGGCGCACCTGCGCGCTCATGCGCTCGACCAGCTGCACCGTCGGCCCGGCCCCGGCCGTGCTCACCGATACCATGTCCTGCATCACCTGGTGCGTCGACGCCGCCGCCTCGGTCGGCTCGTACTCGGGCAGCTGGTCCATCGAGACGCTGAACTGCGTCGCCGGCGTCTGCAGGCCCGGCGGCCCGCTCGATGCCGCTATCGATGGCCTGTGTGCCTGCTGAGGGATCCACGGACTAGCCGACGGGCGTCGTCCGGCCGTAGATGGGCGGTAGCTGCTCTCCCCCACGCCGTCGCCGTTGCTCGACGGTGCGGATGGCTTCCGAAGCTTGCCGAGCATGTTTTGAAAGCCGAGGACGTCTGAGCTCCAGTTCCTATTTGGAGGCGTAAGTACGGGCGATTCTGGGCGGCTAGTCGTCCTAAAAGGCGCATTGGGAGGCGGTAGATCTTCCAGCCAGTCACGTTGATCGGCTGACACGCTACGTTCGGCTTGCTTTTGCTCTTCTTTCCAGAGAGCCTTCTGCTTCTCAAACTCTTTCTTCGCCTCGACCAGTGCAGCCTCGGCCTGTTCAGCGCGCTTCTCGAGAGCTTTTATCTGGCTCTTATATGACTCAATGTCATCCTGTACCGTGGGTAAGCTTGAACGGGCCTCTTCTAGCTCCTCCTCGTTACGTTTCGCTCGAAGAGCCTAGGCAATCAACGTGTTAGCCACTGTTGCTGTAGTAGATATGGTCCAATCACAAGAGAAACAATCCCAACTTACAGCTTCTCGAGCCTTCTTCCTCATGTCAGACTCCCGTTGTAGTGCCTCATCCCGCTCCCTCTCCAGGTTCGTTATCCTGCCCAGCAGCGTAGCTTCTATGCCCTGCCAGTTCTCGCTAGCGATGGCGTACTGCGTTTGCAGTGTCTCGATCTGTCTCAGCAGCTTCGCCTGGGAGTCGCCCACGGCGCCCGAAGACGCCTCCTCGGCGCGGGCTCGCATGGCTTCGAGCTTACCCTCGAGCGCCTGCGCCTCGGCCTTGAGCTCGGCCTCGACCACGCGCGCGCGTTCGTTGGCCCTCTCGAGCTTTTCCTGCAGATCGCTGGCTTGCGCCTTTGCGCGGTCTGCCGCCAGCGTCTTCTCCACTTTGAGAGCCGCCACCTCGTCCTCGAGATCTTGGGCACGTCTCCTCTCCCTCTCCAGGGCCTGGTCGGTCGCTTTTGCGTTTTGTGCTTCCGCGGCGTCTTGAGCCTGCTGTAACTGTGACTTTAAATCGGCTATTGTGGAATCTTTGGATGCGGACTCGGCTCGTAGACTGTTGATGTCTTTTTGCAGCTGGCCTATCCTCTTCAGAGATTCCTCATGGAACTTCTCAAGGTCGTTGGCCCGCCGCCCCTGCCTCCTGAGGGATTCCGCTTCTGCGTCCGCTTTGCTGCGCGCCGCCTTGAGCTCGTTCATCTCCTTCTCGTCCTCTGTAATCTTGGCACGGAGCTTCTTCAGGATGGTGCGGTGCTTCTGCTCCGTCACTCCGAGCTTCTTGCCTTCCTCCATGAGCAGCGCTATCTGTTGGTCCTTCTCGGCCAACTTCTTCTCCAGGCTGCCGGGGGGCGCCGCCTGAATCGCCTTCTTGGCTGCTTCGGCTGCTTCTCGCGCCAGGTACTGTAGCTTTGCCTGAAGAGCATCAATCTTTTCGACGTATTCGTGGATCTCTTCTTGGTTTTGCCTTTGCGCGTCGGCCGAGGTTGAGTCTGGCTGCTGATCGAGACTTGTCCTGGTGTCGGGGGTCATGGAATCTTGCACTTCAGGCTTTGCGGTCTCAACAGTCGTTTCCGTTGCTGTCGTTTCTTGCGCCGGTGTTGAAGATTCCGTAGACAGCCTTGGAGCAGCCTCGGGCACAGTCGATCCTCCAAGCTTTTCTTCATCTTCTTTCTCCTCAGCTTGAGCCTCAATTCCCTCAGCTTCTGCTACAGGCTTCGTTTCGGCATTTGTAACTTCCACAGACGGGCGCTTGGTGACATCAAGCGATGTACGCGGGGAGGAGGTGCTTCCTGGTCCTTTCTGGCCCACAATTGAGCTCGAGTCGACGCTGTCTATGGAGGCGCGAGCAGGCACATCGATGCTTTGGCGTGGACTTGATGTCGCGGAATGTTTGGCGGACGATGTGTCCGGCTTCTGGGCGGCTGCGGCATTTTTGGCAGCGACAGCCCTCGCAAGTCTCTCCTGTAGTCGATCGGGCTTTCGGTTCGTGGATGCGGATCTAGATGGTGCTGTAGGACGCTTCCGTGTCAGCAATTGGGTTGCTACAAGCGACTAATCTCGCTCTTGATGGTGTGCCGAAGCACCCGTACGTCACATAACAACATCGCAGATGGTCAAGGCGCCCGGGCTTACTTGGACTCGGTTTTGTGGACGAAGACGTCTCAGAAGCAGGAGCCGCCGCAGGTGATGCCGCGGGGGCCGTGTCGGAAGCCCCCGTCGTTTGTTGAGCAGTAGCAGCGGCTTGTGCGGGCTTGTTACTGTTCTTGTTGGCGTCCGTCTCTTCGGCGAGAATGGTGTCGAGCCGGGCTTCTAGTCCGGTGACGGCCGACTGGAGATATGAACCCCATCTGCCCGCCATCGCTTTTGGGATTGGGATGGATTTCCAATGGCGCGGGCCCTACGTAATTCTGCTTCAACTACCTAGCCACCACCAACCAAGCTCAACCAGGAGAACGAAGCTAGTCAGGGCCGAAATCGACACTTTCGATACATACTGCTATCGCCGCTTTTGGTTTGTCGGTTTGTGAGCTCGACTTTGGTGGTGCCAAAAGGTCGAGTAATAACCCGTGGGAAAGCAAGCTGTAAACGTCGGGGGGATTCGGCGTCGGGCGATGTGGTCCAAACTTTGACAGATGCAGATGCAGAAAAATGTTCGTTCGCCCTCCGTCCAATCACGCAAAACAAATGATTTGTTGTAACCTCGTCAAGGTATGGGGAACCTTGATGGCAGTAGACCTTTTTTTGCCAAAAATTTCCTCAAATTCAATGATAATTTATCTCGGCTACTTGGCTGAGGATATAATCATGCAAGCTTTCATTCGCAGCAGCAGCATCAAGCTGATAAAACGTGGCTTGATTCCAGCGAGACTGGGAGCTGAGCTTATATCAACAGCCTTTCCCCCCCAAATCGCCAAGTGACGCGTTTTCTGCCCCATGTTCCACGAGTTTAGTTCCAGTATTCCGTCCGGTTTTACGACGGTTAAAGCAGTGTTTGCCGCGCGGTTTATAGTGGGGTTCAAACGTCAATCGACGAACCAACCAACTATTCTTTTTCTTGATGCCTACCTAGGTTAGTACCTAGGTACCCTACCTAGGTAATGTACATACAGTACCTGCTGTACAGTAGCGCCTAATTTTGAGGAGCGTTTTCAATTTGACCAATTGAAGCCTTGGCCAACTACAAAGTAACCGTACCTACCTTAGTCCCATTACCGCCCGCCTGGGTCAATTGATATGCACAGATGGTGCAGGTTGCATCATCGGAATAAATATAATTAACGATTACTTGGGGCTGCAGAACCAACAACCTCCCAAGTCAGTCTATACACGCTTTGTCCCGTCAGGATTCATAGGTCAATTCCTTGCCCCATGCTATAATACCAAAGTTATTGCAGACTTGACACATCCCACATCCCTACAGAAACCACCTATCTATAGACAATTTAAAAATTACCTTACAACATTTCACCCACAAAGCGGCACAGACAGCCGTGTTGCGTGGATATGTCGCTAACTGGATTTCACAGGCAACGCTTGTGATTGTGGGGAAACAAGAACCGTCATACCCAGGACCGTGGCCTTGGCCGAGCGGGTTTTCTCGCGGGTCACTCGGATAAGGAACTGGAACTAGATTTGTTTTTTTTTTTTTTTTTTTTTTTTTTTTTTTCCTTTGGATAATTCTCGCTACCTACTTTTGAGTTTCTTATTCTTACTTTTCTCTATCTTTTTTTTTTTCATATTTCCAAACTCAATAATTTGGGTGCGTTGTCATTTACTATCTATCATTTACACTTTTTGACGGGAACATTTATCCTGTTGAAAAGAAGCTACATCCCAGCCTGTTCTCTTTTCCCACAGGATTTGAGACCTCTGGGCAGGACCTGACTCGACTCAGCCACCAAAACTTACCTGTCTTGAAGTCTTTACCAAACGGCAATAACCCTGTCGATAATCTTGAGCCCCCTCCCAATTTAAACGTCTGGGACGCGTGTAACCTTTTTCTTTCCTGCGTGTCACGCATTAGGAATTTGTTACCAGACACCTTAATTCCTGCTCGTTTCATTGTTACGAAACTAGGTACACTTTGGTCCACAACCATAGTGGGTGGCAGTGTAACCACCTAGGGGACGCTGGTGTTCCACTGACTTGAGATTGTCGATCTGAGATATATCGTACCCTGTAAGCGTTGAATACAGCGATATATGGTGTCTCTTTCGGATATATGACATTGTGGTAGCAATTCGAAAACATGTCTTCGACATCGGCATCTCCATCTGGCTTCCCGCTTGGCTTCCCATACCGTCAAGAAAGGGATGGCGTTTGGGGAGAGCCGACTTCAACACTCAATTGGTGCGAGGAAGTAAGTGTTTTTTTTTTTTTTTTTTCGTTGTCATGTCAAACGCAGTAACCGTTTCTGGATATAAAAAAAAATCACTGACACAAACCTAGGACTATAATATTTCTCCATATGTTGCCGAATTCGTCAACACCTTCACCAACCTCATCTTCATCTGGCTCGGGGTCAAGGGAATCCGCAACTGCATCGCCAATGACTTCTCTTTGGCCCTCACCCTGAGTTTCGTCGGCTACGTCGTGATCGGGCTGGGCTCGATGGCCTTCCACGGCACGCTGTGGTACTCGATGCAGCTGGCTGACGAGCTGCCCATGATCTGGACGGTCTGCGTAATGGCTCAAGTCACCTTCTCGTACGGCAAGTCGAAAGCCTCGTCGATTCTTTTGGGTTTGGTATTCGCCGGGGTTGCTGCGTTTGTCACTGTAAGTAAAAAGAAAAATGCATTGCGATTTGGGACGTGCTAAAAGATGCATCTTCTGACGTTATGTTTCCCGACAAAAAGATTTACTACGTAACAAACAAAAACCCCGTATTCCACCAGGTTGCTTACGCCTCCATCACAATCGGGGTTGTAGTAGCGGGCGCGCTCTCTACCAAGTACGAGCTGGAGCCAGCTCTCAAGAAGAGAAGCCCTCTCCAGGCGGACAAGATCATGAAGCAAATGTGGACGTTGATGACACTGGGTAAGACCAAAATCCCCCTTTCAGTCATCTCAAATGACCACCCGGGTTTATAGTTCTATGCTAACCCCGATATAAAAAGGCGTTGGTCTGTTCCTTCTCGCATTTGCTATTTGGATGTACGACATCGTTTACTGCCACCATCTCGTGTCCTGGAGATCCCATATGCTTCTGCCCTGGTCCGTCGTGCTGGAAGGCCATGGTTGGTGGCACATTCTTACTGGTTTGGGAGGTACGTCTACTGTCTATTTTATGTGTTTGCTTCATTCTCTACGTACCTTTATACTAACTCCCTTGAAAAACTCACCCAGCGTACAATCTGATTGTTTGGCGTGTGTGGCTCAGCTGCTGCCTGGATGGCAAGGAGGATGCCTTTGAGCTGCGGAGGATAACCCTTTTGCGCGTGCCTGAGGTCGTCCCGATCGGGCATAAAACTAACGGCGTCAAATCACAAAAGCCAAAGCCAAAAACGACTTGAGCCTGTGCAAATTTGCTGGCTGGTGTTTTGGTTGAGTATATTAAGACCAAGAAAAGCAACTTGTGTTGCATAGTTAATTGGGTCGAAGGAAAACATGTGAATATCATGGCCAAAGCGATGTGGTTTGAGTCTTGGTATGTAACTCATAGCGGCTACCTTTTCTTCGCTGTAACTACAGCCAAAAAGAAATAATGCATATACATAGATCCACTGCTACCATTACTAGCACCCCAAAAAAAATCAACAATAATCTGTTTTTCAATGGTGTCATGATCATCTTGTTGATCAAGGCAGGCAGCACGATTAACTTAGCCGGAATCAAGACGGCGGGGATATTTCCATCGAAATAAGCAACTATAAAGTCAATTACCAAAAAAATATGTCTACCGAAGACCTGCCCTATGTGGAAATTGTTGCCCTGCGCAATGACGCCACGGCGAAAGATTTACCGTCGGCTTACTACCCAACGATGCGGGGACATCGGCAGGATGGGGTAACCTTGAGGGGTAGTCATGAACCGGCCGACTATGCGCACCACTCATCATACCTGACAGGCCGGGGACGATGCGACGTTCATGTCTTGGGTACCATCGACCGTCTTATACAGCCTTGAAGCGGGGATCAGCCTGACTTTGTATCAAAGTCCCCCGGGTGTCTAATATAAAGGCGGCCTGGATGAACCCTGGACAAGTCCTTTTTTTATCGTGAGCGATATCATGTGCTTTGTCCATCCGACAGCCCACTGTGCGATATATCGCATGAAAATTGGTCCCCCTTCATCCCCCCCTTAGCCAAAATGCCACGTCTCCTCGCCCTCGCAGCAACGTCTCTGACGGTCGTCGTCGCGACGCCGCCGATGGGCTGGAACAGCTACAACCATTACAACTGCCTCCCAACCGAGGACGACATCAAGCAGAGCGCGCAGGGGATAGTGGACCTGGGGTTCGCGGACCTGGGTTACAATATCGTGACAACCGACTGCGGATGGAACGGCAGGGACCGCGACGAGCAGGGCCGGCAGCAGTGGAACGCGACCCTGTTCCCGTCGGGCGGCAAGGCGCTCGGGGATTTCATCCACAGCCTGGGGCTCAAGTTTGGGCTCTACTCGGGTGCCGGGTACTTCCAGTGCGGCAGCACCGACTTGCCCGCGTCCTTGGGCTTTGAGGAGATTGACTCCAAGTCCTTTGCGGAATGGGGTGGCGATAGTCTGAAGTGAGTGTGCAGGAAAGAAATTCCTATGGAAAGAGAATTATAAGGGAAAGAGAGCTAACCTGGGAGCACAGATATGACAACTGCTATTCTACGTCCAGGACCGTGATGGTCGACTCGGACTCTGCCGAGGCCAAGAGCCCCGAGCGATTTTTGAAGATGGGCAAGCTACTCAAAGAGAGTGGTCGGCAAATCGACTACTTCTTGTGCCAATGGGGCATAGGCGAGAACGTGCCTGAGTGGTGAGTATACCAAAAGCAGTGATAGGAGCAGCGCCAAGATGACCGCAAGCGTTCATGGTCTAACATCAAGGGCTTGTTCCCGATGTCATCAACAGGGCAACGACAGTAGGAAAGAGCTGGAGGATGAGTAACGACATCTACAACGGCTGGCGCAGCATATGGCGCATCACCAACCAGGTCATCCCACACGCCAAGTACACTCGAGAGGGCTCATACGCAGACATGGACATGCTCACCGTCGGGCTCGGCGCCATGTCGTACGACGAGGAGCGTTTCCACTTTGGCATGTGGTCCATGATGAAGTCGCCGCTGCATATCGGCGCCCCCATCGACAAGAGCCTCACCCCACAGGCATCGCTCGACATCATGGCCAACAAGGAGGTCATCGCCATCAACCAGGACCCCCTGTCAGAGGCTGCACAGCTGGCCTTGCGCAACACCGAGGGCGAGTGGGACGTCTGGATCGGAAACCTCTCGGGAGACCGCAAGATCGTGGGCGTTGCAAACTGGCGAAACGAGAGCCAGAGTGTCGCGCTGGACCTCTCCTTCCTCGGGATTGGGTCCGCCGATGCTCGTGACGTCTGGGCCGCCTCGGACATTGGATCCATCTCTGGCACGCGTCAAGTTGAGTTGAAGGGCCATGAGCTCAAGCTTTTGATCCTGAGCAACGTCCAGAAGGCCACTGACGCCCCCTCGTCCGCTGGATACTACCCCGTCACGGCCGCCCAAATCACCGCTCCGGCAGTGCTGAGGTCCTGCGCTGACAGGGGCGCACAGGAGTGTCTTCCTGTGGGACAAAAGGTCGGCGAAATCAACGGGAACGCCAAGGTTGCGTTTGGGAACGTGACGGTGTCGGCGTCGGGCAAGAAGTACGTCGGAGTCGACTTCATCAACTACGACTATGCGTTCGGCACTGCCTGGGGCTGGGGTACCAACACCCGCAATATGACAATCAGCGTCAACGGCAACGCGGCCACAAGGTGGGCTTTCCCGCTGGCTGGCAACGACTGGTATGAGACGGGCAGGTTGACCATCGAGCTCGATGGGTTCAAGGCCGGCGAGAATGAGGTTGTGTTTGCGGCGCAGTCCAACTGGGGCTTTGCTCCTGATCTTGTTGGAATCGAAGTCTATGAGTAATTCTGCTCTGTCATCATAGTCTGGAATCCGTGCTGGAAAAGAAAGATACGAGGCTAACAGCATCCGTTACGCTGTAGAGTCATAAGTGCAGGTAATGGAATAATGTATCAGATCAGTATGGGTATTGCATTGCTTGTCTTTGTCGTTTTCTTGAGAAGCAAGCTATGAGCGTGTCACTGTTTTGTCTTGAGTCTTATCATCAAAGGAAAAAAAAAACCGTCGGGATAATTGCTAGGTTAAGCAGCGTAACAGTCGCGGTAATGAAAATTTGTGTGGCCAAAAATATGCTCAATTGCAATTAGTACAGTCAGACTGATTCATTTGAGGGAAAGAAAAGGAGTGTCTAATGTTTGGATGGGCTTCTGGATAGTCCCAAGAGCTGGATGGAGGGCACGAGTTCAGCTGTCGAGGAACCACCGAAATGCGGGGTCTTGACGTCTGGCGGGCTGCCTCGCTGGCAATTTTTGCGGCGGTCACTTGCTATCGCCATCTGACCCGACTTCAAGTATGCCATCCATACCAGACCAGACCATAACCTTCATCCAATAGACACACACGCTGCACTCGAAAGCACGAGAAACCGAGTTAGACAATCGTATCTGAACCTGTGACATCTTCGCACAAGTTGCCTCTACAAGCAGTCATTTCCTCCCAGGATGTCGATATCAAACGAGGCACTGCAAAAGGTCAGTCCAGTCAGTTCAGTGGACCATCCCACTAGCGACCACTCTTCTTTTTTTATTTTTCACGTTTTTTCCACCCCAAAATACACAGCCTCGCCGGCCGGACGTAACCGAGAGGCTGAGCCTCCGGCAGACAAAGCCAGCCCACCCAGGAAAAAATCAAACGATCGGGACGTACCGATGATGGCTACAAGGGTGTTTAATTGTTTATTGACTAGTGTTTATTTTTTTTCTATTTCTATAGTTGATCCAAGAGATCGAGCTCAAGTCGATCCAGGCGCAGCAGCAGATCAGTATGGTCCGCAGCCAACAAGCATCCAAGGCGCGTGAGATGAGGCTCGCCGAGTTGACACGGAGCGAGATATCTTCGCTGCCTACAGATACACCCGTGTACGAGGGTCTTGGTAAGATGTAAGTGTGATGATTGTTTTCGCTGTCGTTTTAATTTCTTCTATCCCTTGAAGATCAAATCCACAAAAAGAAGTGATTGCTGCAAATGTACTCATGCATCAATCCTACAAAGGTTCGTCTTGACGCCAGCGTCAGACCTAAACAACAAGCTTAGCAAGCAAGTCAAGGAGCTAGGAACGGACATAGAGAATCTGGGGAAGAGACTACACTATCTTGAGACGACGGCCAAGAATAGCCAAAGTCATATTGACCAAATCTTGAAGCGCGGCGATGCTTAGCTATCGATGTTCCTGAGCATTAAGGCATGGTCGGCTTGGCACTTGACAAAACGGAACATGAAGGCAGTGTGCATGTAGGTACTACAGTACAATGCGGGATCTGTGGGGTGGTCTGCACGAGCCTGAAATTAGACTATTCCCTTAACTCATCGTTGGTCTGAGGCCTTTCTACGCTCACACAGCTTTACCGTAGACTACCTAGGTACCTTAGGTACCTAGTCAGTCTATGATCAAATGAATGACACTCGGCTTGGTTGACGGTCCTCAGTTGATTGATATCCTCCCAATAGTTTTCCTTGTGCAAACGCTCCAACCTCGAATTTTGACGCCGCAATTAAATTGCGGAAATGGTCTGCACCAACGGCCGTTTCGGTTGCCGCTGGACCAAGCAGCCGGTGTCCCATAATATTGGTCGGATTGGCGCCAAATCTCTTCAGTCATTGATATGGTTATGGTGGACACAATATCAAACTGCTCCTACATAAACGAAGGGGGAATGAGAAAACAAAGTTTTCCGCAAGAAGCTAGAGCAAGGTAACAAAGACGCTAATGAGCCCTTGTAGACCTTCCGCGGCCTCTTCTGATAGCGCCCGTGTCAAGAAAGAACGTTATTTCAGGAAACTTGGTGTTTCGTAGTTGTCAACCTGTTGGTAATTATGGGCAGGTCTGCGTGCCGAGATTCTCCTCAATGCTCGTGCGCTCAATGCAGCTTCAAACGCCAAATTCCAAGGTAAGAGGATCCCTGAATCGAGTAACTTTACAGTGCGGGCACAGCTGAAGAAGCACGGTCGCTGATGAGCGCGTTCGAGATGGTTGAACCCTGTACTTCAACCAATATCTCCGAACCTGCCAAAACTGCTATAACAGTTCGTCCCATCAAGCGATCAATCTTTCAAGATGCATGCGTCCAGGATATTTACTATCCCGATATCAATCAATCGCGGTGTTTAAAGCTCTGCTCCAGGACCTTTGGAGCATTCTTGAGTCCAGACATAAAGGCCACTCGAGCCGACAGATTCTAAAATAATAATTGAGTTTGATACATCACTGCAACCTTAGATGGATTATTCCAGGTACCCAGCCAAGTCTCATCGCAGTTGGGTCCGCCAACGACTTTCCGCGATATGCCGAGCTCGGGAGCGAGTCGAGTATCCCCTGTCAAGTTGAGCCTCTTTGTACGTGGTAAAGCTATGGATTGGTCCAGGCTGAGCTGATGAAGCTAGCAGCTGATGTCTGACGAGCATATCTGTCTAGCGTATGTGTATGCTAGTCTAGCCTTTAGGCAGACAGCTATTTTCCTTTCGTCTTGTGGGGAAATGAGAAATGACCAATTTACACGTGGCGTCTGCCTATCCGTCGGCATTTTTGTGTTGTATTCTATTTCCAAAAGTAAAAATAAAAAATATAAAAACGAGATCAAACAAACTAGCTAATTGAAGTTCAAAGGAATCGTACAGCCTTCCCGCCATCAAACAAAGCAAATGTCTGGCTAAATGCTCTGATGGGACGGCAAAAGCAAGCCGTACAGGTGATGCTGTTGCGCATGATGTCGCTTACCTGAGAGACAAAAAAACTCCCACCCCCCCCC